>NC_088335.1:48367500-48667500 GCF_036884655.1 Musa acuminata AAA Group
CTCTGAGGAACTTGGTCTCCTTGTAAGCTCCAACATCTACTCTTCTCCCTCGTTGACTTTGGTGAAGCATTCTCATACGAATTGCCCAATGTATCAGGCAACTGCAGGACAATCAACTCAGCGGATCGATTCCATCTTCACTGGGAGGACTCGAAAACCTCAAGGAGATGTAAGTCTTTCTTCAAGAAATAAAGACTGCCATCTAAAACAAGCTCTTGGTTGGTTTATCTATGCTTTCTTACAGATATCTCCAGAACAACAAGCTCACGGGGAATGTGCCAGAGAGTTTGAAGAAGAAGATCGGGGTGGACATGAAGTAGGCCAAGATCTTAACCTGCAGCACCATCTTGTTTTGTGTAAATTGTTGTGCATGACTCCCTTGGTTGTGGTGTTTGACAGGCTTGGAACTGGAAACCAGATTGACTAACAAAAAACATGTGGAGAGCAATGGGATGAGACAAGTTGGGGGGGGGAGGAAATCTATGCTTAAGGTTGGAGTTGGTCTTTGTTGAGGCTGCAGAGAGGAATGTATTTTGTCGTCTCAGTGAGCAGTTCAAGTGCTAATTCTGAGGTCATTGTTTGAGTTAGAACTTCTACCTCACTGTTACTGCTTTGCTGCCATCTGTTGGCGTGCTTCTACTACTCTTTCTGCATCTTCAAACTAAAACTAGTATGTGTATACGACTTCAAATTGATTGGGAGCCATCTTTAACACAATGGGTTAGACTATCTTGCTGACTACTTTTAGAGATAGTGAACACTTAAAAAGCTGTACAACATACAAAGAACAAGAGGTTCGCATTCGATATTTATGGATATTAGCATTAGCAAATCTTACTACCAACTGATTGAGGGCAATACTTACACAATGTGATTAGACCATCTTGCAGACTAGTTTTATAGCTACTGAATACTTCAGAACTGCACTACAGACAAAGATCAAGAGGTTTTGAGTCTCAGTGACTCAAAGAGAAGCTAACCAGTGACTCTCAGTTTACTAACAATCCTTTTTATATATCATGCATTACGCCGATAACAACAACAACCACAATGCTGGAAAAACACTAAGCAATTGTTGTTGTCATTTCAACTCAAGTTAGTTTTACAGGTAATGCATGTATACAATGACAAATTTTCCGAAAGGCCTGCGTAACACATGTACACAGCATCATAACTTCCATATAATCCGATACATTAGCCCATTCCTACCTACCTGCTTCAAAAATTGTCCCACTCGAGCTCGTTTTGAATGATGACCACTGAAGAATAATAATTGTACAACTTTCAGGATACGTTCTTCATGATGACATGGTTTCATTGCACAAATGTTCGTTCCTGGTAACTTCAAATAGAGTCTTTTGCAAATAAAAAATTTCCTCTTCCCTTTCATGCAACTCCTCCCTCAACTTCTCGATCTCTTTAACATGGTTGCATGAGTACAAACAAGTCTTCTGCCTTTTCACATCGATGGTTCCATCTCCCGCTTGTTGCTGCCCTGGATCTTCATCTTGCACTGGCCTCTTTGATGTGTTGGCATCATTAAAATGGACTTCAGCAGTCATCCTGCGGACGTAGAAGCTGGTTGTTTTTCCACTGCTAAGTTTCATGAAGACAAGTTTCTGTGGCCGACCACTTGAATCCTGATTAGTAAACGGAAGTGAAGCAGGGTTGGTTGTTGACTTTAAAATTTACTCTTACTGAAAGTTTCATATCACTTAAGAATGCAATATAAATATCCACAACAAAGAAGAAATTTGAGATAAAAACTAGCTAAAATAGTAACCAACAAGAAAGACCCTCATAGAAGACCTTAGGCTGTAGCAAATGGGATTTCATATACACATGAGAGACAAGCACATACATAAGCAACTAAGATATTTTGTTACGAGGCCCAACGTGAAATTAAGCTCAGATGTTATTCAGCAGCATAGTTTGAAAGTAAATTCTACCTAGTTTTGCTCATCGGGCTATTTGCTCATTTAAAAAAAGATAAACTTAATAGATTGGGTACGAGCAGAACTCAAGATACTTAAAACCTTTACATACAAGAACATTTTAGTAGACCCTCAAATCTTCTCACTCTACTTATAGCATTACATTTCATATATTCAATTTTCATCCTACTTAATATAGTCTTTACTTTAACATGTGTCACTATAGTTCAAGTTTCGCATAATCCCAACTGAACTCTCGTCAACCGTATCAATATCATCAACAAATAGTTTATACCATGGAGGTTTATCATATATATGGCCAGTAAATTCCATCATGAATGTGAGAAGATAAGGATTAAAACTTGATCCTTGATATAGCCCTATAGTTATCAAAATTCACTCGACAAGCTCCCCTACCGTCCTTCTGTCCTAACAGTACTGACAACTTTTGTCATGCACATGTTTTGACAACTTACTCATCTATTCTAAAACCTACTATAATAAGTCTCTTGCTCTCTCATGTATGCATAACAGCACCAGCACAACAGACAGCATTACCAGGTACACTTCAACCCTTCTTTTTCTTGTACATCTACTCTTTCTAACCTTCTTCATCAGCATCCAATTATCCTGTTTTAATGTTCTTCCTCGATTAAAGATTAACTAGAACCAAACAAAACTGACTGGTTCTAGTTGAGTTTCCACCTATTCTAGGTGAGTCCAGTTGTTTCTGGTCATGCGGACACATCCAGAAACAAGGTGCCTTGCTATGACAACGTTTGGTGCCGAGATTAATCACCATGATTTTAGCTGCCAAATAGGCTGTAAACTTCACACTTCACATTGTACAGATCATTTAAAAAATTAAACCGGACTCTGGAAACCTAAAAACTCAGTTGGAATTACATATGGTCATTTGTATCATAAAAAGAAGTTGCTTAGAAAACCAGCCTCCATGTATAACTAGTTATCCATATAATTGAAAGACTACACGACCCCTTCCTGAGCCAAAAAGAAACAACCTCAATAAGAAAAAAGATTAAATCTGGCTCCATGGGAGAAGTAAACAATTTCATCTTGAAGAACTAATTCATTGTCCTTAATCCAAAACAAAATTTTCGCTAATTATTTTCCACATGCAAGTCTTTTCATCCATGCTATTATGATTAAATATCCTAAAAGAGAGCATGGTTCTTGCTAACATTATACTGCCATCAAGTATTTGTCCATTTAAATTATTCACAGTATATATCATTTGACTCTGGATTAATCTGCAAGCTTTGTTGCAAACTAATTTCTGTTTAAAATTCCATACCCATTCTTCATGACTACATTACACATTCTTCATGAAGTGGCCCATCACTTTCATTTTTATATTAGTTCATCCTCATTCATAAAAGGTACACTGTGTTTCCTTGCTGCTTGCACATACATCAAGTGATACAACTACACTGAGGTGATGCTATGTTTTCAAGAGTTGGGACTTTAAAAATCTTTAATGATGAGTAAGGAACTACATCACTCATTGAAACAGCACTTCCAATTCTTTACAATTTTAGTTCTTGTTCATATAGAAGGTCCTTTCTTTTTCTCCTTGCACAAAAGGATTGTCATATTATGGCATGAAGGCATCCCAATAAGTTCTGCCATGGTATAATTCTGTACCATGCTGGTCAACACATCCATGTTTCCGAACATAGTCCAATAGTTAGCCTGGCCATTAAATCAGCATGCATAGATTGACATGGTACATGCCTACCTTTCTGGCACCACAGGTTTCACCCAGTGCCAACACATGCCGAGCAGCAATCCTTGAACATGTACAAAGTTTTGAACAAGTGTATTGAGCTAATGCAGCAGTAATGACAATGTTTCAACAATGAGAACCTTTGAAGGTATAGACTAAGAAGCAAAAAACTTCGGAAATCAATAAATTTTGACACATACCTTCTTCTGATGACCTTCTATTTTTTTGAATGCTTCATCTGCCTCTATAAAATTTTTGAAAACAGCATATGTTGAATAGCTTTCACCTCGAAGCCTTGTAACAGACTGCAAAAGGATAACACATTATGATGCTTAAAAGATATAACATTCAATCTCCAATACTTCATGAGAATGTGAAACATGAGTAGATGAAAACCTCAATAATGACATTGTATTCCCTAGAGAATAACGTTTGCAATTCTTGAGTAGGTACTTCAATTGGTATTTTGTGAAGAAGTAACTTGGCCAAATCAGAATTAGGTATCTGGAAAATAAAAGAAAAAAAAGATAACCATGTTCATAATTTTCTTCAGTTAAAAACTAGCATTGATTTGCATTAGTTCTTACGGACATCACAGCATGACATAACAATGTGATCATCATATCCATGTTCTAATTTAGCAAGAACTAGCTTCATAGCAGCTTGTGCATCATTCATACAATTGTGTGGTTCTCCTTCCTTGCGGACTGGAAAACCCAACACCACCTGCATATTAATAAAATCAATGTCAGAGTTGAAGCCTATGGCTGATATGCACAGAGAATTTAATTTATTTTCCTCTCATATAACATACAGCAAGAATACAATGCACACAACATTCAACAGCGCACGGAGCTCAGTAAACAACTTCATGTAGCCCTCATAGTTTTTTGTTGATATATAATCAGAAAAGTTAGAGAGTTTGAATTATAAACCGATCATAACATTGGAATTGGCCTCACTGGGGCTTCTCTACTTCAACAAGGGAGAATCTTGAAATATATTAACTATGGAGAAGAAATTGCACTAAAAATCTAGTGCCCCAAATCCTACTACAACAATGTACTACCTAATATTCTACACTTCTCTACTAAATGACACAAGATAATAAAATTTGCTCAAAAATTATGCCCAAGTTGTCCTGTCTTTTCATCCTTGTGGCCCTCACTAGGCCCGATTTTGGGATTGGCACCCCCCTCTACTCTCTAGGATGGTCAGCCTCTCTGCCAAATTAGAAAGGGCTAACTAGTTCCATGTATCCTATTTCATGTAGGAGAGAAATAGGAGAGCTGGTTGGCTCCCTCCCATCCCTAATTTGGAACAAGGATGGTTGCCCCCTGCTATCTAGAACCTTCATCTGTTTTCCTTAACCAAGATTAGCTGAAGTGATAAATTGATGCCTAAAAAGGTCTCTTATTGTGGCATAATTTTAGGGGCTATTAGACCTTCAAGTGGCCCTAGGATACTGTCCAACAGCTGAGTAGCCTCCATAAAAGGTCGAACTGCTGATAGTCTGGCACTGCAATATTGATTTCCAACAGCTAAAATTTTCAGCAAGCAAATAAATTGCTGATCTAGGTGGGACCTCCGCAATAATTTACAATAGAAGGTAGTGGAATGGATGGGAGATGTTGGACTTCCTACTTCACACATAGGTAAAAAGGAAAGATCACGATTGTTGGTTACTTCAACATTTTCCATTATGTCTAACAACCATCTTATCATTATGCTTTGCATTGTGGCACACTTGTTTTGCACTTCTTGCATCATCTGGATTTGTTTTGAGTTTGAAGATCCTGAATTATCTCTGCCACAAACTCGACCTTGATGGAGGTGTGACCCACCATGTTGGTTATTTAAGATTTCAGGAGTCATGGGTCACCTGATTCTAGTACCAACTGATAGGACCTTCCTATTAGAATTTTCTCTATTTCCAATAGGAAAAACCTTCAAATGAAGAACAGAGAAAAAGAATTAACAAACATACTACTGCATCAAACAAAAGGAACAAGTCCATCCATGCCTTACGGGTTTACAACCACTAATGTATTTAACCTACTAAGAGAACTTAAAAGAAGAAAAAGAATTCGCTTTTTATAATCTCATCACCCTCCAAAATCCCACAAAAGAGGCCTCTAGAATTCTCCAAATACAACTAATAGCTAAACAACTACTAACATCTCAAGTTGTCTTCTTCTATTAGCTCAAGAGGACCTCAGCTAAGAAAATCCTCATGCATATGTCTCAAATTATCAAGTTGTTTTGGTCCAAAAAATAGGTAATAGATGCTGCTTTGGACTTTACATCTCTTGGAGCCTCAATCAAGACCAACTCATCCTTGGCACCACCAGCCAAGGTGGTTTTAGGCTGAAGTAGACCCAGGTAGGCCCAAAGCTGATATGATTCAATCTGAGAGAAGGCCACATCATGACACAAAAATAAGAGACACTTTAATCCTATGTAATCTCAGGTTTTCATCCTGAGGTTCTCTCCAATTGTATTTTTATTTGTAATCCTCCAATTACCACATCTGACATTGTCCGTTAATATGTGCCCCACCAATTATGGCCCAGTGTTCTACTTCAATATGAATAAACATAATCAACACTGGGTTGGCACGAGATGAAGAGGGGGGATTAACCATTAATCACATGTACCTTCTTTTCTTATTTCATACCCTAAAAAATTATCTCCCATTTACCTCTTAAAGTTCATTTCTTTTTTAATTGTATTATATCCTCAAAATGAATGTACAAACACAATACACGTGTCATGTACATTAAGGCTTTAGAGCACAACTTTAATCATCTTTCATTTTTTAGTTGTATTATAATTTTGAACCTAAAAATTATTTTAGCCTGTCCCAATCACATTGATCTCATCAATCTCAATCTTGAACCCTAGACAAACCTCAATCTTAATCTCAGTCCTAGAACCTTGCTTAGCACTAATGGAACCCTGATCTCCAGTTGGGTGAAAGACTAGGTGTAGTTGAGACTAATTTGAGCAAACTGTAATGTTCTAATTTTAAGTATTTTCATAGTTAAGTCAAATAAGTGGCTGACTGTCATTATTCATTAGTTACGATATGTCCAAATTTTGTTATAGATAGACTCCTATTCCAATAAAACATCAGACAAAGTTGGATAAGGCATAGAGTCCTCAGCTTAACTAAACTTTGTAGCTAGAATCCTACTTAATCTATAAAATAAAAAATATATCGAGTCTATTATACAGATTATACAGAGACAAATTGTTGAAAGGTTGAGTTTTGTTAGCCTGTCGGCCATTTTCCCCTTCTCTTTTGTTATCTTCTATCTTTCTCCAACTTCTTTTCCTACACACCCATTAATCTATCAACCTCACTTTGGCAACTCCGTTTACACCAAGCAGCAACCCATAAATTGCATAGCCTCATGTTCTTATACAACTTGAATTTACATATAAAAAATATGTAAATTATAATAACCCAAATTTACATATAAAAAATATAAAATATAAAATATAAAAATTATAAAATTATAAGGACCATGAATTTACATATAAAAATATAAAATAATACAATACATGGAAATATAATATAAAATATAAAATATAAAATATAAACTTAAATATAAAATATAAAATATAAAATATAAACTTAAATATAAAATATAAAATATAAACTTAAATATAAAATATAAAATATAATAACCCAAATTCTTAGTATAACCCTCAACTATTTTGGCTCCAAATGGTTCTAAATTTCATGTTAAAGTAAAGCACTAGCAAGCATATGCTTCAATTGCAAACATTCTTGCATCAATAATTTTTTCCCATTATGGTGAATATCAAATTCTTTTGCATAAAATAAGTTGTTATAAATGGAAATGTTCCTGCATAAAACACACACATCAAAGTATAGTTAGCAGGTTAATGTAATCTAGAAGAAAACTTAAATTAAAAAAAAAATAAGTGACTTAAAATGTTGATGATGAAAGACAAAATATAATACATCTGCAGGACCATGATGAAATGGTGGAGAATAATAAACTAAAAAATGTACATATAAAAATTTAGAGAAAAGCCAACAATTGGCATATCCGCAGGACCATGAATTTACCTTTGTGACCAACAGAATCTAATAAATTTGTTAGACACAAGAAATAGGGAACAAGCATGGAAAGATAAGAATTATCTTTGTATCTAAGAAATCTAATATAATGAAGAGAAAGACAATGAGATGGATCATTTTCTTAAACAAATTATGGTTTGATTACAAAAACTGAAGAAATTGGTAACTTCAGCATGCACCACAAAATAGTAGAAAAAAACATAAAAAGTTGCATTATTTTCCAGAATATACCTTACACAAGTTATTTAAGGAAGGCAAAAGGGTAGGTAGACCAGCACACTTGAAGATGTATGATGTGTCAATAACTCGTGGATGATTAACTTTTAGTGCTGTAAAATATAAAGGAGACACAAAAAGGACATATCATGTATTGCAATAACGTCGAAGAAATCTAGATTTACGCAAGGAACAGATGTAAAAGTACAAAAAAAGATAAATAAGTTACAAGCTATTGAAGATTATGTCGTATTGCGTACCTTGTAAATCATTATGCAAACTATGGCCCACTAAAATAGTCCCATGTGATAAGAGTTTCTTCAAGGATTTCTAAATAAAAGCATAGGTTAACCATGGTGTATAAAATTTAAGAGTCAGAATATAAGTGAAACGTACCTGTATATCAACCAAGGAGCAAGTAACTCCTTCCAAATCTTTGGAAGATATTCCAGTAATGTGAGTTCTATAGTCAGCAACAACTTTCCCGGGGTTCACAAGTTTTTCAAGTTTCACCTGAAAGTAGAAATATTTTTTAATTCATGTATCAACTAAGAACATGTCTGATCCACATGCAGAAAGGCTCATCTACATGCATCTGCCCATTAGCATGTATCCATATATGCTTCATGTGCTATAAATAATCTGTGTACAAGCACACAGAGTTCAGTTTTTTTATAAAAAGAATTAAAATTTCAGTCTATCAAGAAAATCAACAATAGAGTATGCAACGAAGATTTATATCATCTAAGAATGATCAACAACATGTACTAGTACTGTTGAATGCATACATTGAATTGCCAATGCCAATTATTAACCTTCACTAGCATTTTTTCCTTGACTGTTGTTCAACCACTATTCACAGCACTCTTTTGTTCACGAAAGAGGATGGAATTTATTTTCCTCGGGTGGTTTATTGTTCTTTGGTTATAAGACTTGACAACAATGGGGCTAGAGAAATCATCACTGTCTGTGCTCCAAAAACATTTGTTTTCTTAAGCATACCGCTCACAATCTGTTGGCTATTTGTCTCAACCGAAAACACAAACACAGAACATCCAGGCAGCAGTAGTCTTCTTCATTAACTAAAGGAATTTGATGACATTGTAGACCTGCAGAAAGCTTTAAATTGTGGCAGTTGTGTCTAAATTAAATAAACATCAAACTGGCAAACCATCATTGAAACATTTCTAATTTTAGACTTTTGTAATATAGCCATGCAAAAATTCTAACTTGATCTCACCTTGATTATTGTTCATCTTAAGTTTTGATTGCATAAATTACATAATTGCATTTTAATTTGATTTACATCATTCATTTTTACCTTCATAAATACATGCAATTCTTTTTTCCCAGATTGCCTCGCATCAGTAGGTCAAAAATCCAAAGAAACACAACTTAAATATATATACTTTGCCAAATAAAAAACTGATTCCTGATATTCAAAAGAATTTGCAATTAAAAATATGCCCATCACAATATACTCACACCAAAATATCTTGGTCAAAGTTAATCCACTTTGTCCAGCAAATATATCAATAATTGCATTCCATTGACGCATCCCAAGATATAAAATTAAGTCAATTAGCCAAAAAAATCTCAGATTGAGCCCAAAAGTAGTACTATCATGAAAAATGAAGTGGCAGGTAGCATCAGTAGCCCTCAAATCTTTCTGCCCTCTCCAGTTTTTTGTCACTATTGTGTGCATCATTGTTGCCCTTACCAGTTTTGTGAATACTATTATAACCAAAATTGTATGATCGAGCATCCAAATTGTCATTCTTGATCATTCAGTGAAAAATATAATAGCACAGAAAGAAGTAACACTACCTCCAAATTGTGATCTACTGCACATATTTTCACCACTGCATCAGTGCCATCTTGGCAAAGAACCATCTCACAATCAACAGAGATCATAGCATTCAATTTCATTGCTTCAGAAACTTTACCTAAAGGAATATCTATCCAATCCTGCAAAAGCCCAATTAATTAGTGGAAAATCTAGCATCTAAACAAGATCTTTAAACTCAAAAAGTTATTCTCTGTCACATGCAGCCTAGGAACAGTTCAAAATATTTAATAAGAAAAGATGTTAAATTTCTTAGATAAAAAGATGTATATGAAAGAATTGCCACCAAATTAGAATAAAGTTCAAATATTAAGAATATCAAGAGCCATTTCATTACTCCATAAATTTAACTAGAATGACAGTTAAGTCATGCCAAATCAATCTATTCCAGTTCCAAACAGTTTATACATTATGCATGATTTAACATTGTCATCAGTCGAAAAATATATGAGATATTCTGACAGGTATAATTGAACAAATAATATTCTCAAAAGCAAGACTCATGCAAACAAAATCTGATTTTCAAGTTGATCCAGTTTGAACTTTGAAGTATGCATTAATCTCGCTTTTGCTCACAGGTAGTCGCTATATCTCAATAATCATCATTTGGCATAAATCATTGTTTAACTGATTTTAGAAAATCTCAATTACTTAGAATAAAACATATCTGATGTTCGTTCCAAGATAGACTGCATCTGGTTTGGAAAAGCAAAACTAAATGTAAGACTAACATGTGCAGGTTAAATCCCATACCAAAAACTCCATAAATAAAACAGAACATTCAACATTTCTCTGATCCCTACAATTATGTTCAAAATAGATATGATGCTTGGATAACACTGGCAAATGAAGTGATCAAGAATTGCATAGAATATAATTTCATGTCTGAAGGGAAAAAAATTGATTATCACAAACCTAAGTTCCGCAACAAATCAAATACTTACACAATGATAGCATTGGAAATTTCAGTTTGGTAATGAGTCAAACAATTAGATCAAAAGATGATGGCTGCACAGTGACATCTATATAAGTATATGAGACAGATAGTATTTTGTTGCTAAAGATGGAAACAGACCTCATCATAGACAGGTAAAGAGTGATATTGTGTATAACGTGGATGTTCCATTGTCAAACGAACCAGCCTCTGCAATAAATATGTTTAGGCCATTAACCATCCAACTAAAGCTGGCATGCAAATCTTTCAATAAATAAAGACGAGCCTATTAGTAACATGAACATGGAGGAAGGTGATCTTTTAGGCATAAAACCAAATTGATTTTCAGATATATTTATTTCAAGCTTTATCCTACTTTCGATAACTCTTTTCCACAGTTTCATAATATGACTTATGATTTTAATTTATCTATAATTTGAATAATCTTGTATGTCACCCTTATTTTTGTAAATTGGCACTAAAAAATTCTTTTTCCACTCATCAGGCTTCCTTCTAAATTTCATGATTTTGTTAAATAAACTAGTTAACCAAGTTACTCCCTTGTCCCCTAAACTTTTCCACGCCTCAATAGGGATACCATCAAGCCCCACACTATTAGTTATTTTTATCTTCTTTAATACATATTTTATTTCATTAACTCTAATTTTATAAATAAATCTATGATTATTAAATCTATCACTACTATTTATCATTAAATCTAAGCCCTATATAGAATATTCATCAAATAATTTATAAAAATAATTTTTTTTGCCTATTTTTTAGATTCTTTATATCTTTTTTTTTCTCATTTTTATAATTTTATCAATTTTTAAAACATTATCTTTTAGTAAAAATTATTTTTTGAATTTCTTCACATCACCACCAACACTCTCTTTAGGTTACACCTCTACCTTTAGTTTCACCAAGAATCTTCTTTCTACTATTTTTTTTCTTCTTTTATTTTCTATACTAAATATTTAATACCATCAACATATGTTGATTCGTCAAACTTTTGTCATGTATAACTTTTACAATTCTTACAAATAACTTTATCTATCTTTCTAGTGAGAAAAAAATCTATTTAACTTTATGTACCTTTATTCCACTTTATCATATATAAGAGAAGGATTTCTATTTTTAATCTTGGAATTCCAAAAGATCCTATATAAGACACCTTTAGTACTCTCTAATGATGACTTCTAACGACTTATGGATTCATCAGTTCCTTTCTATAACCAAAATAGACTAAGATAAAAATAATACAAAAAAAAATATGACTCTAAACACAATCAAAAATAGGTATTTAAGGTGTAGACAAGCATACATCCAAAAATAACAAAAAATAAAAAAAAATGAATAAGAAAATCCTTGTCTAAGGTCAACCAAGGTAGGGGCCCTCATTAGAAATGGTTTAAGATATAATTGCAATATAACAAAAGAAAATCAAAATAATAGCAAACGACCAAAGTGGAGGATCTCGAACATAAAAAATTGAGAACTTTCAGTCCCATCATTTTATAGTAAATCCAACACAACTGAATTGGCTAGCAAGCATTCCAGAATCTTAAACTGCAATTGACAGCAATAATTGTTATTCTAAAGGCTACAAGAAGAAATTAATTTAATGAAACGAGAAAAACACTAAAGTATAAATGGCATATCCAACAAGAATTTGCATCTTCTGTCAATCACTAATTCTAATACAATAGGAAGTGCAAATGAAACTCAGGGACCTTATGTGGGGAGACCACCCATTTTATACCTGTTGAGGCGATTCTAGGCCCGGAGAGTCTTTTACCAACTGCTTCATTGCATTATGATCACTATTCCGTCTTATCATTTTATCAAATACCTATAACGAAAAAACAAGTAACTCTCAGCAATGCAAGAAGAGACATTATAACAAAATTGAATTGTTCATAGGACCACAAAGCTTAATGCAGCAGTTACCTTCTTTTCTTCTTTCCTAAATGTTTGAAGAAAGGCAACCAATAGCTCTTTAGGTCTCTTGGCTGGGTCACTTAAACCAGAACCAAATTGTTTTTCGTGGCATTGTAGGAAATCTTTCCATCCTCCTTCGGCACCTTTCAGTCCTTGTTTTTGGGTTAACCTCACAATCTCAGCAAGAACCTAAGACAATTTATTCGATTAAGCTTGACATAAGATAAATAAAATAGGTTATGCTTTGGCCTAGTGAAATAAAGTTTATACTGTATCTTATGATCCATTAGAGAGGTGAATGAAGCATGAAAATAAAACTACAACCAAACATTCAGGTCAAGACAAATTATTCAGATTCTGCAATATGCCAAAGTTACATGCTGGATCATCAGCTTGGAATGAATTACATCATGTAAGGACTAGCGCAGGTTTGAGGAATTATGATATGTCGTTAGACAAAATGAATTCTTTTTGCAACCATTGGAAGAACTTCAGATATATCTGATATCCACCATAAAGGGCCTTATATTTACTGGGGGATTCCAATAAAGTAGACCACAGAGTATAATTGCTAAGATAACTGCCTGACATATATCATGCATTTTGCAAAACACAGCACCATTCTGTAAGGTTATGAACTCGATTGGTCAATGTAAGAAGAAAACTGATTTGCATGGCAAACCTAGGGTCTGGATTAATGAACACTAAAGTTCTCTCTGTTGTTGACTCTCAAAGCTATTCTCCCAAATGTACAGACCACTTTACTATCTGATTTCCTCATAATCTTACACTTGTTGAGGCAAGAAGGCTCACATAGTTTCCTAAAAACAATCTTCAACATAAAGGACGCGAATCCTAAAATTACAGAACATGTAGAATAGTACTGTATAAAGGCCTAACCTTGTAGGTATGCTAAAATCGACATAAATGATTAGAAATTCCGTAATTATAACCCTAGGGTCAGCTTTATATGTTTCTCATGTTATTTCATTTATGTCAAAACTTGTTGGTTGGAGAAAGACTGGAATAATTTCTTCCACGTATATAGGAAAAATATGTACCCAAAGAGGAGCATTTAAGGAAGAAAAACGCAAAAGAAAGAGAAGACAGGAGAGAGGATAGAGGCGGTCTATATCAGTGAAATTAGAACGCACGAATAACATAGATATGCATTTAGAGAACCACCATCAGAAACAGTCACACGTTTTCCAATCAACAAGGAACCAGGTATAGTCCATACAGTGCAACTCGAGTGAAACATATCTGTACAAGGATACGGGAAATAATACGATTAACTATAAACCTGATACCAATTCGTTAAAATTGTCACCAAAGATGTCGCCTTTCAACCAGACACTCGATAGGAATTGCAGCACAAAGAAAGACGAGAAAAGGCAAAGAAGAAATCGCCGGAAAGAGAGAAAGGGATGAGGGCGTGTACCTCCCTGTCGGCACCAGAAATCGTCTTTCCCATTTTATCTCCAATCGCCACACGATCCCTCGTCACTTCTGCAGACAAGGTAGAAGAAGCAGCCGTTTTGTGCACCAAGAAGAGGAAGTCGCCGGTGCTATGCTACTTGAAACTGTGCTCTTCCTTTCGAGAGCGCCGAGTCCGACAACGCCCTCGAAGCCCTTCGCGTGCAAGAGGCAGCCCCCACACCCTCGCTAAACCCAAGCAGCATAGTTGGATTCCATATATAAGGCCGGCGCCTTGAACCAAGCCCTACAATTTGGGCTCGCTATTTGGGGGTAGAGTTAATATTTATAAAAGCAATTAGGGCGAATTCTCCAAAAATAAAAATAAAAAACACTCTTAAATTTAGGTTTTTAATAGTGCCAAGCTTGACAAATTTTTACTGAACGTGTGGATTGCATCAAAAAATTATTTTATCTTTACGATTTTAAAAAATTTTGATTGTAGCTTTAGCCGTAACTGTCTTGACTCGCTCTCGGCCATTAGATCCATTAGGTCTCACTTGCTTATTGTTATGGTCGATCATGACCCTTACATAAAGGTATAGACAGTCGTAAGAGAAAAGTTTACATTATAAACCTCATTATATTGACATAAAATGTTAGGAGAGGAGAGAGGGACGACCAATGGGCCAATAAGGGAAGGGGGGTGATTGATGCCACTAACTCCCGCACAAAGGTGTAAATGACTAGTAAGCAATGCAACATTGCCTACCAACTCACATGCCAAAAGTATAGGAGAGTGACCAACGTTATATGTTAACTCACATGTAAGGGCATAAGATGATTAGGAGAGAAGAAGAGGGTGACCAATAAAAGTCATGATCGATCATGATAGATAGGATAATTAAGCATGAGATGAAAAAAGACGATCGATCGGGCGAAAGAACAATAACGGGCGAAGGCACAATTAACTTGAAATGCTCCACCAAAAAAAACCCAAAGTTATGGATTTTTTTAAAAATTCACCTAATAAATTAATCCTGAAAACAATATATTTGTATAGTTAGTAATTTATGATTAGTTTTGGGAAAATATATTGTAAAAGGATATATTTTATTATAAAAAATAAATTTTGTTATAATTATAATATGCATGTGAGAGGAGAGAGTGATTAGATTATTTTTTTTCTTATTTATTATAATATATTTAATAGTAAGTAAAGTTAATTTGTGTTAAAATCATTTCAGTAATAAAATTAACCGACTGAATTTGAAGGATAAATAGATCAAATTGTCTTATATATGAAGAGACTCTTATTTACGGTCAAAGGGTATTCTGGTTAATATTTGATGTTGAAGTAACAACTATTATTATTATTATTTTTTACAAAGAATATTTGACCTTATAACCTTGCAATAATAGTGTTTAGTACTAAATTAGATTGCGGTTATTTTGATATTTTCTCAGTGAATGAGATTTATACATCAAATTTTCATTGGTTCATGGAGATCAGAAGCTTATTTTATTTTATTTTTTCAATAAGAAATATTATATTTAATTAATTTAATTTTGATCCTAAAGAATAATAAAAAATCTCAACAATCAATTCAATTCAATATATAATAAAATTATTATATATGCTTCTCCTTTGTCCCTCAATTCTAACCTCACCTTTTTAATATTAACGCCGCAATTTGTTTTTTTTTTTTGGTAAAAAGGAAAAATAAAAAAAGAGTGCCTTTTTCACTTTCCTTTTTCCAGTCTTTTTTGGTCGAAAACAATAATAATAATAATAATAATAATAATAATAATAATTATTATTATTATTATTATCACTGCCGGTGGATGCACACACTCTTTGCCGTTCTCATCACGAGTGGGGTTGGGGTTTCTCGTTGTATGTCCCTCTATTTCCCCTCTAATCCTTTGAATCCGTCTCGTACGCTGCTCGAGACGTAGTGGATCGACGATTCGCCGCGGAATCTGTCTATTCTGGTCTTAGTAAGGCTGATTTCGTAGTAAAAGTTGGAATTTTGCTCTTCTAGCTTCCTCGATCTTTCTTGTCATCGATTTTTTGGCAAATTGCGCTGTTAGCTTCGTCTTGGATCTCTGGTTTTCACAAAGATTCGGCTTTTTTTTTATCGTTTTCATGTAGCATCTGGCAATCTCCTCCTCTCACCCAATTTTCTCTCCGGATCTTCGCAAAAAGAAGATTTTTTGTTCTTTTGTTGTATTTGGCTTTCCGCCGTGCTTCTTCTCTGTAGTTCTGCTGCACCAAGTAGTCACAGATTTGTGTTTTTAGCTAAAGAAAAAAATAATTACTCGATACTGCTGAATTTTAGTTTGATTTGTGGTTTCGCTTACCAGTCAGAGAATTCTTGGAGTTAACTTAGTGATCATGGGTAGATCGAGATCGAGCATAGGCACTTTTCAAGACCTTGAGCTGAGACTCGGCCTGTCTCCCCTGTATAAAGGCCAGAGTTCAGCTGCAAGTTGCACAAGAGGTTGTCCCGAGTTTATACTGATCGAGGATGACGATGATGACGTGCAGATGTATACTCCATCTTCAGGGGAGGTACTTCTTCAGGACCATGCAATCATTGGGCTTGATTTTGGATACTAATTATCTGGGTCTTTGTCTCTGCTTTTGGTTATTGTTCTCCTGTCAATGCTTGCTTGGATTCATGATAATATTTCTTGCCACAGGAAATTAGGCTCGATCAATATACAAGTTCATTGGCACCTACAATCAGAGAAGATGATCTAGAACTTCGGCTTGGAGTTGGAGGTGATCCAAGCATCTCTTTTGCATAATGTTTCTTCTTTCTGTTGTGGATTTTCAGTGGGTAACTTCTTTATGATAGATTATGTTTTTCAACCCTTTGTATGGTAATTATCAACAGTGCAGACCAAGGTACTGACACATAGGAGATTGAGAAACCTCATTGAATTTCTATCATTTGCTGATATTATGATAGCACCAAAGGCAGTTTCTGTACTACTTATAGCTCCAGAGTCATTTGCCCTTAAATGATGAAGTTTCATATCTCTCTTAAGTTTTTTAAAATGGAGATAATTAGAATTGTTATATCATCTAGGAGACAGCATAGTAGGTATTTAATCCATATTCTCTCTGTGATTTCGTTGAGGGTTTAAGGAAGCATAAGATAAGATCAACTAGCAGCATAAAAAGGTAAGGAAGTTGGTGTGAAATTATTCAGGTTTCTTACAAAGTTTTAACATGGAAAATACTGAATCTTGAATATTTTATCCTTCAAATTGGATAGCTTTGTTCAAAATGAAGTACGAGATAATTGATAATATTTTGCATTCATGAATCTAGCAGCATCGACTAGTGTGGAAGTGTCTGATATGATAAAAGCTAAGGGAAGGGAGCATTGGAAAACCAAACATGATTGCCTGCGTTTCTGCTTTCATCAATTTACTTATGCATTGGATCATAACCATGTTATTTTACTTGCGTGATAACCATATGTTTTCCTGATTGCATGTCAACCAAACAAGATTGCCTGCATTTCTACATCCATCGTTTGCAATTATACTTCAATTTTGTTTGTAGGCAATTCTGTTTGCAAGCAAGTCCTCTGCGTTAGCAAACTCAAAAATTGTATTAAGAGCTAGCAAGCTCAAAAATGTGATGTTATGATAATTATTTTTCGTTTTTAGACATTTAATCTTCTATACATGTACATCCATTATCATAGGTAATGAAGAGACAGATAGATATGGTTCAAGGTGAATAGTAAATTCATCAAAGACTTCCCACATATCAGGTGTTAGTTAGTTCAGAAATTTTTTTACTTTTTTTTAACTTGTCGACCTATAAAGGAAAATGTCAAGTAGTTGGGCTGATGTTAATATCATCTTGTGTGTGCGTGTGTAGTTCACTTGGGTAATAACCGAAATAATTTTCATTTGGTCAATTGATTAATATTTATGTCATATGCTCCAATAAAAGCTCATTATCTTAGATGATAAGCTATCTAGTTTAAGAGGCTTTACCTTGTAGCCTTGATGCTATTTGACAACCAAGGTGAATGCAGTACTACATTGAATTTCTGCATTTTAGCTAGGCTGTGGCTAAGGAGGTAGGAGAGAGAGAGAGAAGAAAGAAAAAAGAAAAGAGAGTACTGGTAGGCTTACCACCTGATACTGTTCAAAACCAGTCTACATACCAGCTGGTAAGCCAGTATGGTGAGCTTATTGGATAGGACAACCTATATTCGACCAGACAACTGAAATTATCCGGTCCATATCCTGAATGGCTATCAAAAGGCCCATAAATATTGGTTTGTACCAACAAGTATGGGGTATTTCAAACCTTTGTTTAGTGTACTGAACTTATTGTTCCAGTTATAGTTTTACCTACAAGTGACATTTGTAAACCTGAAGGATGCAGTTCTACATTGAGTGGGATATCTGGGTAGAAAGTCCAACTAATAGAATCAAACTTTAATATCAGCTATGGACAGTACTTAAATTGACAACATAATGGATCAACATTCGATGATTTCTTTTTGGATTCTAGTGAACTCCTCTATACATCAGAAATTTGGATTTTGGCAATAGTAGAAATGAAGGATGACAGCGTTATTCCCCATTCTAACTAGTACTAAAAGTATTTTTGTAGATAAGAATTAAGTACTAGGTGATGGTGCATTTATCGTATTAAAGCATGAGATATTTGTGATAGGTCATGGAGTCATATAGTGACATTTGAATTCTTTATTGTAGCATGGGGAAAACTCTAATTCTGTGTACCGTAAACCTACTATTTGTTGGACCATTTGGTATTCTTGAACTATTCTTTGCTCAAAAAAGTATTTTTTTGTTGGACATCTTGATTTTATATCATATCATTATTTTTGGTTTTTGCAAAGAGAAAAAGTTTACTTATGTCTCTTTGAAGGTGGCGAGGAGGTGGAAAAGACAAAAAAAGATGGACAGAGAGAGAGAGAGGGAGAGAGGGAGGGAGAGTAGTGGATCTTATAAAAGCAAGGCAACTGTGAAAGGTCTTCACTGTGATGGCAATTGACTTCTGGAATACTTATTATCATCGTATTTTTGTTTAATGGTGTTTTTCACTTTAATTCATCATATGTGATATTTTTGTTTCTCATTACTAATACTTTCTTCTTAATTGATCTCACTAATTGCCTGGCTTTTAAATCCAGATAAAACTTGTACATTCAAACACAGGATTTTTCTAATGCTTTTCCATCTCCTGGCAGCCTCTAATTTTTATCTTCAGAGTTCAAATGGCTGGAATGATACATTAGAAGACGGATACAAAGACCCTAATGCTTGGAAATCTGGCAAGGTACGTCTTTGTACTGTTTTTTTTCTTGTAACTTGGCTGGAATATGTATACAGTGAATGAAATGAATAGCAGGAAGCTAAAGACTGTCACTTATCTGTTTCTTAGTCTTGTGTTGTGAACATCTATTATGAGCTTCTGGAACCTTTGTGCTATTTTTTTTTAATGCTTCAACTTTCAAGATCCTCCACTCTTTTCCAAATTTTGTGCTTAATCGAATATCGTATGTCTGATTTGATCTTAGATTCATGAACTTTTCCTTGATCACCATGGTTGCCCTTTGGAAATATTGATTAGTTCTGCCTCTGTTGTGACGAGTGTTCCACTGGTTCTGACCTAGTTCATGTTTGACCAGGCATCAAGCAGCCAATACATGTCTAATATCATCGAGGTGAAGTTGAGATGTGCTATTTGTATGGACACAATGAAGGAGGAGACTACTACCACCTGTGGACATGTATTCTGCAAAGCTTGCATCATTAGTGCCATCCGAGTACAGAAGAGATGCCCAACCTGCCGAGAGAAGCTGTCTCAAAGTAACATTCACCGGATATACCTGCCAGGATCAACTTCATGATGTCAACTTATTAAGCAGTAACTTTATACAAGTTCATCCACTATCTTGATATACTGGGAGCATCTTATCATGAAACATTGTTAAGGGGACAAAGTGCAGGTTGTCGACCCCTTTGTTGTATACATGAAGAATTCTAGTACCTTCTGGAAGATGTAATTCTTGGATGGAAAGTTTTCCCAGACTATGGTTTTTGTAACTTGATATGGATATGACACTGTGAACATTTGCATGAAATGTTATCGTATGTGATTATATGGAAGAAGGTATTGTATACAGCATTTTCCAAAGCCATTTCTTGCTGGTAGATCATGTGAGCAGACCAACAATGATGTGGTCGATGTATTTATAAATCATCAGTGAGCATTCCTGAAGTTTGCTTTGCTGCCTTTGGAAAGGTTTAAATCAATGACTTCTCATCTTAAACTCTTGGGTGGATACAACCACCACAAAGCCAAATGTCTGGTTAAGCCAATGATGGAGGAGAGGGCCGACGGCAGCCCTCACGCCCTCTCATTTCTCGTACGAGGGCTGCGGGGGTGGCTTCGGTGAGGTAGAGAGCCAGTGGTAGCCCTCACACTTCGGTGCGGTGCAGGGCAGGGCACGGGGGAAGTGGCAGAGGCGGCGCAAGGCGACAGTGCACGGAGGCAACGGTGGAGGGGTGGAGGGGGAGGGGCAATATGGGTAGCTTTGAATTAAGGGATATGGTTTGGAAAAAATCAAAATTATGATAACTATTTAGGAAATGCACAAAAATAAGGGTTTTTTTTTATGGAAATCACCTTATATATATATATATATATGATAATTTAATTAAAAAAACCTATAATATTAGGTTTTTATCATATGACACTCCGTTTTTATTAAGGGACACTCGTCTTTAAAAAAATTAATAATATCCTTAAATCACATATCCATGAGTTATTTTTATCTGATCTAACCATTATGATTTAGGTTAAGTTGATTCGGATCAGCTCAAATCAAATTTTGTTAAATTTGTGAACGAGTATAACCCAAAAATAACATAAGTGTAACTCAAGTATAATTAAGGTATCTTCATCAAACTAATTCAAATTATTTCATAACTACTAACATATGATTCTAAAATATTTAGTATTATGTTTCTAATTTTTTATGATTTTAGAGTGAATAAATTTTTAAATATGATATCTTTGGGTTGAATTGATGATAAGTGTAACTTGTTGAATTTTCCTAAAATCTTTTTAAACTTCTCCAAAATTAGTAGGGTGAGAAGATAATATATTTAATATTATTTTATATTTTAGAATGAATTTAGGATAATTAATTTTTGAAAGAGGATAGTTTTAGGTTGAATATTTGATCAATATAACTCGAGTATAACTCTTTAAATTTTCATCAAATCGATCCTAACTTCTTATAACTATTAAGATGAGATGTAATATATTTAATATTTTTATATAAATTTAAGATGATTAATTTTTAAAATAATATATTTTTGTATTGAATTTTCTTTTAAGGCAATATGTGAGGACGAGGAGGAGAAGGAGGGGGAAAGAGAGGAGGATGAGTAAGAGAGGGAAGAGACGAGGGAGAGGGGGAGGAGGCGATGTTGGAGTTGAAGTGGGAGGATGGGGAGGTGGAGTTAGAGCGAGAGAATGATGATAAGAGATAGGAGGTGACAATAGAGATGAAGTGAGAGGAAGAGGAAGTTAAGGGGGAGAGTTTGGAGAAGTAAATCAATAGGGATGAAGAGGAGGAGGAGGAAATGACAAGCCGAACTCCAGTCCAACTGCGACGCCATCTCCGCCGCCTCTGCTGCCGCTGCGCTCGTCGTCGCCGTTGCTCCGAGGTTCTTTGTCGTTGAGCTAGCCCTAACCGCCTCCGTTGCTCTCCAGGGTCTCTGGTCATTCCAGACCGACCTCTCCCTGTACGTCGAGGCCTTCATTCCCGAGGGCTGCCACCGGTTGCTGGGTCTCCGCGACCTCTCCTCCACCAGGTGTGATATCGAGAGCTCCCGCCTCCGCGCCGCTGCGCTCCTGGACTTGTTCTTCACCCTCCACGCTACCCTCATTGCCATTGTCACATCGATCGTGTATGCTACAATGACCAGGGCGTACGGTGGCAATGGGCTCGTCCGGAGGCACAATGGAGGTTCCTACGATGCTCTAATGAAGTCATTATCAGCCGGGAGTCTCTCAGATATGGGTCACATTCACATGAAGGCGCTCTCCAACAGCTCAACGCAGGCCTGAGATAAGTTCTATCTTTATCCTCTCTTCTCTCTTGATTTAAGTCCTGGGAATGTTTAGTATGTAGTTGAACTAAATTGCAATATCCATTGACAAAAAGGGACAAAAAAAGAGAAAGCAATCAGTTGTTTGGGGGAATTTACGTTGCGATTATACATGCATGTTTGAGGATAGAGGATGTTACTTTAGGTGTTGAAATTCTCCATCATGATCGCCTCAACATCATGATCAGCAGTTTTGAACAGGTTTTGATGAACATTTGAGCTTGTTTCTCCACGTTTGTCAATCCTCTTGTTGCTTGAAATTTCCAACATCAGCAAGTTTTTGCAAATCTGTAGTAAACCTTTCTGGAAAAGAATTAGCATGTCGTGAAGATATTACTTGTTTCATAAAGTGCAGAGTGTTTAGAATGACTGAACATAGACCAATTTAATTTCGGTTCATGATAACTATTTTTTTCTCCTGTTGGTCTTTTGAACTAGAATATAATAGTATCATAGATTTTGTTATTTATTCTTCTCTCTCTCTCTCTCTCTCTCTATCTATCTATCTATCTATCTATTGCTCCTTTTTTTTTTTCTGTTAGAAATGGAGGTTTCCAACTATTTACGATAACTTGTGTGATATGCATCTCAATACCAGATTTGGTTTTTAGATTGGGGGCATTGGGCACCATCTAGGGGCTTGTTGATAGTGGCTCAACGAAAGATTTAAGAAGGATTTTACTCTAGGCTCAAGTCGAAAAGAACAGGGAACAAGTGTCTTCAGTAGTATATTTGTTCAAATTGTGTTCTCTACTTACGGTATGTTGGAATTATTGTTTGTAATCCTGGAACTTTTGTCCGATATGTTTGAATTGTGGGTCGAGATGTTTTCCTGAAGCATATGTTTAGATTGTTGGAATCATGGTTTGAGTTATTTTTGTTGTTGGAACTTATGTTGATTTGAGGCTATAAATAGAGGTTTTATGATGTAATTCAGCAAAGAATTATCTTGGAATGAACATTAGTATGTTATTGCCCTCTTAATTCTCTCTTTTCCTTTGTTTCTTTATTCTTTCTTTTCTTCCATCCTCTCCACTCTCTTATTCCTTCTCCAACTAGCTCACATCACTAGCATACCATCTTTTCTTGTTCCTTTATCAATGCATAACTGATGAATGCTGTATTTTGGACAAATAGATTAGTTCTGAAAGCACACAACAACCTTCTTTGGGAAAAGAAAATGAAGGAATTTTCTTGAAGTATACACATATGATTGTGGTAGTTGGGCCTGTATTTTAATCATCATTACTAATGTACGTTTGCAATAGCCAGATTCAATATCCCTAAGTGTAAAAAAAAAAAAATCTTCTTTTTAGTGAGTGTAGCATTTTTATCTTTCAGATGCTCTTTTTTGTGCTTATGACCTCTTTAGGTTCAAAACTTGTGAATAAAAACTTGCACTTCATAGATAACTTTATGAACTTGGTTGAAGTTTTCCAAATGTACCTATGTAGCATCTCCATTTTGTGTACCTAAATCTATGTCACTAATTTTGTTTTCCTCAGCCCTCTGTTCTTGTTTAATTGCATTGAGAAATTTAGCAATTATTTTGCTATCACCTATCAATCTGTTTTATAATTTGTTTTGATGTTTGTGATTCTTATTTAAGATCATCAATACTGTACCAATGCTTGACAAAACTTTTTGTAAGTGTTCAAAAAAAAAAAACCCTGCTTTCTTCAGACAGACACATGCATACATAGATTCTATTTCTACATGTCCAAATTCAGTGATAAATATTTGATTAATTATGCTAGTTGAATTATAATATATGTTCATAACCATGATATTCTCTTCACAGTTTAATTTATACACCTAGTCATATCTTTTGTGGTCAAGACAAATTTATGCAAATATTTTAATTCAAATGCTTGTTTCTTTCTTTCCAAATTAGATTATGATTGTGCTTGGCACATCATGAATGTTGAACCTTTTCAGTAGTTATCTAACTTCATATCTTGTTACTTCTACCATTTACCATTTGGATCAAGCATGTCTTTGTTCCAGGTCTATATGAGAAGGCAATGAAATGATCATAAAAGAATATTTAAGATGGTATGGATATGTTTTAATTTTAAAAGTGAAACAATTAATATTAATGATACAATGAGAGATATATAAGAATCTAGAAAATTTTTACTAGAAATTATAAATTAAAAAATAAATGTTCTTGATTTAATCAAGAATATTGTTTTTCAGAGTTCAATAACAGAAAAAATATCTGTATAATCAATCAATCCTACATAATTAAGACATTATAGCTTGTTGTTGTTTGTTGGATACATTAGAAGGAAAATTATGTGTATTTAATCGAAATTATCCTTAAATATGCTGAAAAAAAGGCTCATAAATCACATAAAATCGAATGATCAAATACTCCAAATATAGCAATTTTCTTTGATCAAGATTAAGCTTTAAAAAATCAGAATCTAATGGCTAAAATAAAGTCGACATTGATCTTTATTGGATCCCACAACACTTATCTAGCCATCATGATCATGCATCATCAACTATGGGTTGCGAGCTACATGCTAATTCAAATGCAATGAGCTACTTATCCATGTTGGTGATTCGCCTCGAGTGTTTTATGTCTTGGAGTTCAAATAATGGCCAGAAATGCAAAAAAAAAAAACAAAAACAAAATATTTATTTATATTTCTATTTCTTAAGAACACTAAAAAGGCGGACTGTTTAGTTGGGAAAGACTAATACAAATAAATAAACCGAAGCAAATTATGGGCAAGTGGTTTGTACCCGCATGTCAATTGGAAACCTTTTCAGTGGGACCCTCCTTAGATTCATCGTTTCACCAGCAATTATGAGGGTAGAACATGGGTAAAGAGGGAGACGTGTACTTCAAGAAAAAGTAGATCATGAACGGCACAAGAGAGACTGACCCCTCTTCTCTCTCTTTCGCGCTGGGAGAGTAGATCGCCCGCTGCGAAGGCAACGTTGCTCTCCGCCGCCCCAGATCTCGTCCCCAGCCCGACGCCTCTGCCGCAGCCGTTGCCGCCTTCTACGTGCCTCATGGGCGCCGCCCAATCCTCCTCCCAACCCCGTCTGGAGGCATCCGACGACGATGACAACGACGAAGAGGAAGAGGAGGAGGAGGAGGAGGAGGAGGAGGGGGTTGTGCTCTCCAGGAACCCTATCCCATCAAAGGAGAAAGTCCTCGAGCAAGAACCTGAGATCCTCCCTTGCCTCGCCGCCGCCTCCCCTCTCTCTCCACAGCCCTCGGCCGCCGGTACCCCCCGCCTGCTCGGCCCTTCCATCAAGGTATGGGACCCCTGCAACGTCCTTCTCCTCCCGCCGCCGCCGCCTCTGGCGCTTTTCGCCCGCGGTGCCGCCTCCGCGACGGCGGATCGGGTCACCGAGGTGCTTCTGATAGCCCACGGCGAGTGCGCCGCCAGCGTCCGCCCGGATCTGGTCGGTGGTCGGTGGGCAGCGGTAGCGGGGCTGACCCCGAACGGGGAGCGGCAGGCCAGGGCGCTGGCCGTCTTCCTTAAGTCGCAGGGCGTGAGATTTGATGAAGTCTACAGCTCGCCGTTGGATCGGGCGAGAGCCACTGCGGCCTTTGTTTGCCGGGTAAATTCCTCATCCTCTGGTTTCTTTGATTTTGCTGCGCAATCTATAGATCTGTATGTTGGGATTCATTTCTGCTGCCTTCGATGTCTCAAAATTTGATTTTTATTGGCTAAAGATCAAGTTTTCAGTTGAATATCCTTCTTTTTGTTGCAGCTTCTCTGAATCGGGTTCGATAAGATCCTTAATTGCTATCTTATACATAAGTTTAAGAAGCACGCACTTGTTTTTATACAGAGTAGCTTAATTGGTTTCTATGACACAAATTTGTCTGTTCCTGCTTTTGTCTTCTATAACCAGAGAAATTTCAGCAAATTGTTACAGACATTCCACGAGGAAGCTAACTATATGCGAATGGATTCACTACCCAGGAAATTATCAGTCAGAGACTAAGCATATGAATGTCCGTCTTCCTAAATAGGGCACTTAGTAGATAAAAGAAGGAAACAAGTGGGTTTTTCTTCTTGTTTTAAACCACCTGTAAGTTGTCTTTTTTGGACTCCTTTGACTTAAAAATAAGGAGTACTGAGGTAGGATTAAAGAACATATAGTTGTCCACTTCCCATATATGTTAGCATTCCAAATTAATAATTCTTACTGGCATTGTAAATATGCCTGAAAAATATCAAAGTTCTTGAAGAAATAATAGAAAAAAATAAAAAGATTGATGGAGACATATTGCGACTTGAACTGTTCCAAAGTACTGGTTTTGTGAAGCTTTTTTCTGCATGGAGATCTCAGCAACTTAAATTCCTTGTATCTAATAGAGATGATAAGTTTCAAATCCTAGAATTGTGCTTATCTTGATTGAACTTAGGTTTCATTCATTTGATTCCATTTCTTTAAAATGTTCATGCGATCATCTGATTATCAACTTAAACATTTGATGATAGAGTTTAATTCTATAAAGTCTTTTAAGTTAAACTTTTTGGTTCAGGCTCTTGTCCTTCAGTTGGAATGCCAGAATTGATCACATATCTCGTCAGATTGATTGTCTTTGGACCTTGATAATCGTCTAAAACAGGATTTAATTGTTGAAGGGATGATCCAAGACCAGATAAAATCTCTCTTGTCAGCATAGTTAGATGCCAATGTAATGGTGTATAGACAGTTTAAATTTAAGTGAATCTCCTGCTATTCTAGTGCTAAAGAGTAAAGACTAAAGGTTAACTAAAGGAACAACAAACTTGTGCTTCATTGAGGATAAAACCTCATAGTAACACAACCAAAGGATCAGAAAAGCATCAGCAAACATATATTAGAAAATGCTAGCTACATTTCTATATGTACATTCATATAAAATATTAGGGGGCCCTACATTTGCTTGAGGCAAAGCTTCATTTCCATTTCTTTTGTTAGACCTTGATAAGAGATGACCTTGTGTATAATGATTGTCATGTGGCTCACGTGGATCTACACATTGGCATAGATCGAAATGTATTAGTGCCAGTGAGGTATCAGCACATGTCCTGCCAATTTATGCCACAGGTGTTAACATACGGGTTGGCCAATTACTGGCTGATGCGTAGCATAGGGGTGAATTGACCAGCATGACATGAAGCGACACTGTGCTAGAAAGATATTGACATGCTCTCATGCCACCATACTGCAATATTCGCTTATTTTAGACATCTGTGTTTAGTTCTATTTTTGTCTAGATTCTAAATCTTCCAGATCTGTATAGATTCTTGTATATTGTCTGTGATAATTGCTTCATACCTTTTCTTCTCTTTTGGCTATTTTAGCATGTTGTGGAAATGTAATCTCCATCATTATAATCTTTAGCGCTCCAAACATTCATGATGTTGTAATGTGGCAATTTATTATACTGCAAAAAGCAACCTAAAAAAACATACACAAAGTAAAATAAAATAACATGGTTATTGTTAAACATTAAAATGAACTTTAGTCCAATTAGAACTTAAGTTTACTTGGAAGTTGCTGGGATTTCCTCCATTTAACAATAGATCAGCAAATTCTAATTTAAACAGTATGGATTCATTTGGATGCAATGCTTGATATCTTATGTTAGGGTTTGCATAGCATGAGTCAGAGAATTTTCTATTATTCCGGTTGGTGGATTGCTCATCAATTTGCCATGAAACTGTGCAGGAGCTTGGTTTTGCTGAGGAGCAGATCCGATTGTCTGATGCATTGTTTGAGATAAGTCAAGGCCAGTGGGAGGGTTGTCTTCGGTCAGAAGTTTACTCCCCTGAAATGGTTAATTTGATTGACAGAACACAGCCTGATTTTTGTGCTCCTTCAGGAGAATCACTCAGGCAGGTGGTATTTCGGATGGTTGAATTTCTCAACAGGACAGTCCTAAGATTGCCTGAAAAGCTGGCAGTGACAGATACATCAATCCATCAAAATGAGTCAAAGGCACTCTCACGTAACAGCTCATCCAATTCAGTTCAGGACCGAGACGGGCCACACTGGGATCTGCTGTACAGGCTCAATCGACCATCTCTTCAGAGGAAGAAATCTGGTAAGAGCAGACTTCAGTTTGTCACCACTGGAGACAATGAGACCGACGAGGAGTTCTCCCCCAGAGAAGTCACTCCAGGAAACCTCCTTCCTGATGGTAGTAGAAACCCTATTTTTTCCATCGGGATCTTCACTCACGCAATTCCGATTAAATGCCTTCTCACTGGCCTGCTGGATTGCAGTCCTGCGATGTCTCATAAAATATCCATCGATGATTCTTCCATGACAGCCCTGCATCATTCGCTAAGAACCGGATGGCAGATAAAGAGGCTCAATGATACAGCACATCTCAGGCTTCTTTAAACTATGATAAAGGATGATATACCAGGACATTTATCTGCCTTTCTGGCTGTATTCTTGCTAAGTTACGCTTTGTGTTGCGAATGAAGATGTTTCACGACTTTTGGTCATGCGAGATGACCTCACTGATGTTTAGTGCTGGAAATTGTTCCAAATTGAGATGAAAGCCGGAGATCATTAAGATTCGAAAGCAAAACTGTGCTGCACAGGAAGTAAGCTTGTTTGTATTTACTTTGTCCATCACCTGCTATAAGTGCCCAGGATTGGAGGACAGAATGTCCTGGGATTATCTGTCATCGTCCCATTTTTGCATTGTAACTTATGAATCCTTTGTTTAGTCAATCAATTTGAGGTGCAATTTGCCGGTTGTTTGTACATTTTCTAACTGTGATACTGAAATCTCTGAATGTGGTCCATGAATATGATTACCTGAGGTCCATACATAACTATATATTTATCATGATGATTTAAATTAGACCAGTTCTTGTGGCAGATGAGCAAAAAATAAAAAGAACAAATGCAAACTGGATTCCTACTTCATTGTGTCATACCAATGAGATGATGAGAGATAAGCTTCACAAGACGGACACAATTAGCACCATCAGCTTATGGTAGTTAATGTAAGCTTCTTAGAGGGATGCTGGAGGAAGTGACTGACATATATGAAAAAAGTTCAAAAAGTATTATGAATTGTAAAGGCACAAATATATAATATCAAGACTTCAATACATATTTAGTCAAAGCGATAGAACATGATGACACAATTCATGAAGTCATGGCGTGTCTCCAAGTCTACCACGGAGAAAACTACGCGTTGAATCGGACAAAACAAGTTGAATAACAAATCAAAGGTTGGCTTTTTCCCCCCACCTGACTCCATTCCAAACAATCCAAAGTCTCCATTTGCCAACTCAACCAAGCGGACAATCGACCGTGCCATTTGGAATGCGACGGCGGCCAGTCGACGGTCGACCCTCCGAAGCCATCCATCACCTTCAAACATTTATCTAAAACTGTAAATTAAAAAGTCTACTTCAATGTCGTTGCAATTAATCTTTATCAGTTGACCCGTTCGTATAATAATATTATAATTTTTAATAACATTTCCTGTACTATGTAATAAATATTACATATGTTTCTACAAATTAATAATATTTATATTTATCATTTTCATCATTTTGTTAGAACCCTTATAGATTCTAAACTTGGGGTTGATCTCTTTAGGGAATCGGTCTCCTTGGAACTCTATAGGGGTTCCTCCCTCCAAGTTGCTGCTCAAAGGCTACAGAAAAGATTCATCTATTGCTTGAGAAAAGAGGAGGAATACATGACTATTTATAGGACTTCTAAACCCTAACTCCTAATAAGATTCCTACTTAAGACTCTTACTTCTAACCAACTCCTAATAGGACTCCTACTCAAGACTCATATTCCCTTACAACTCCTAATTCTTCTCTAAGAAAAAACCTCCTACATGAATGTCCCTCTTAATTAGGATTCTCCTAACTAGAGTCCTAACAGAATGTCCCTCTCAATTAGGACTCTCCTAGCTAGAGTCATAACAGAATATCCCTCTTAATTAGGACTCTCCTAGCTAAAGTCCTAACAGTTTTACATGAATGTCCCTCTCAATTAGGACTCTGAGTCCTAACACATTTATCCTAAAAAAAAAAAGTATATTTGACTCTCCTACATTTAAACTTTTTTTAAATGTATGAAAAGGTGCATTAATTATTTTAATTTTAATTTTTAATATACATAGGATGAATTTTCGACAAAAGTTCAGTTATAGTGTTTTTAAAATATGTTGCAATATTTTCAATAATACTAAAAAAACTTTAACATAGTAAAAAAAATATTATAATAATATATCTCACAAATTTTCTTTCGTTGTCTTCAAATCTCTCTCGTCATGAATAGTGTGATGTTCTTCACTTTCATCGAGCCCGCGCTGTCTTGTACTTGTTTGACCAGAAAAAGCCGACACGAGGAGAATATTTTAGAGAGGTATGATGAGAGTGGTTGACGAACTCACCCAACGTTGATTGAAGGAGCTGCTTCTCTTCTCCAATCTGCCATTCCCAAGTCTACCATTCCAAGTCTTCGGTTGTTTTGGACCGCCGCGAGATAAAGACGAGTTCTGTTTTTCTTCCTTTTTTATTTGCATTGTGATCACCATTTCTTTCCCTTGCCATTTCAGCTCCGATCTTTTCCTCTCTTCCTGTACTCTCCATTGCCTAAAAGAGGGGATTTTTGGGTTTGGGAGAAGCAAGGAGAGAGGAGGATGAAGTCGCCGCTGAGAATGTTTCGAGGCCTGAAGCATCAGGGCCACGAGGCCAAGGAGGGGAAGAAGCAGCATCGCGCCCGGACGAATCAGGACGAACTTGTCCAGAACACCCGGGTAGAACCCGTCCTCCTGTCCTTGACTGCACTTCTCTGATTGCTTACTTGGTTTCGTGAAATATACATCGAAAAAGTTGGATCTTTATTTCGATTCCACACAAAAATATCTATTTTGCTCTCGTTTTGTAGTTTGTCTCCGTAAGAGGTCTCCTTGTTTTGATGAAACATGCTGCAACTTTTGGTGTCTACTGCGTTACAGAATCTAAGTTGAAAAGCTTCTTTTCTTTCCCTTCGTTTCTCAGTTCAAATCAATTGCATTTATTTTCTGCTTATGAATTTTGTTCTGGAATTATGGAATGGTTTGACCAAGATCTTCTCATGAGACTTAAAATTCTTATGCCAACTCTGTTTTACCTGTTTAGTGCCATCAGCATTACCTCCACTATATGCAAGTTTCTGTTTGTTTTAATTGATCTAGTTCGTGGGAGTGACTTGTTACCTCCAACCAAAGACACCAAATATTCTTTGTCATCATCTAAACCTTTTTCCATCAGTAGAATATAATATTTGTTTATCTTTCCTGGGAATTAGGATTAGGAGTTCATTTTTTTCACTTCTATTTTCATCATGAAGAAGGCAAGGAGACAATTGCAAGTTGCAACAATGAAAACTTACGTCCCTTGGCTTTATTCTAACAGGTAGAAGACTTAAGAAGCTTTACTGGGCAGTTTCACATGGATGCTTGTGTCCAAGCTCACTGGACATGTTGGATATGCATCCATTTATACACAACTCAGACACTTGTCTGATTTTTTATGATACTATTCTGTTGTCAAACAACAACAATAAGACTAGTGGGTTCTTTAATGATTCTATAGCTTCTTGTAAACTTAATTGTAATAGTTTCTATTTTCAAAACACTACAACATACACATCATATTTTAAAATTATTATTCTTTATACATGTCTTCATATCTCCAGTTTGTCTTCTTTCTGAACTGGATATTATATATGAGTCCTTATCGGACTTCATGTGCATCAAATAACACTGGTGTTAAAGGGAAAGAACACAACCACAACATGGTGACCCTTACTATCCTGCCACTCAACTGCTCATCAAGGCAATATTCCAAATGTATTTTTTATCAGCAACCAATTTGGATCGAGAAACTAAAGGATTGCACATATTTAGCTTACGAGAAAAATAGACAAAGTGAAAGCCTAAAATTGTTAGAAAGAAAAGGATATAGATTGACTTCATTATCATTATAAGGTAAAACTTTTGTTCTCTTAGTGCAGGTTATACATTACTCATTCATGAAATATGTCAGTAACAATGTCAACGGTATTTTGCCTTTGTCCTTGTGTTAAGAAATCTATACTTTAATAAAGAATTAAATATCAGCCATGGATTTGTCAATGTGGCATTTAGTTACGCTACACAGTGTGATGACTTTTTATGACTATTCATTGGCATCACACTGATCATGAAAAAAAGATATTTGAACCATAGTATGGGGGAAAGACTATCCTTGACTTGAAGTCAACCGATGGAGGCAGAGAGCAGTTATTTTTGTTGTATAACTTATTAATGATAAGAGCTCAAGTAACCATCATGAATCCAAAATAATTCATGAAAAGGAGTCACAAATTAGTAGACGAGAAAGTGTAGCAACTTTTACTTTACAACTTTCAGCCTAGTCTTTGTATTTTATTACTGGTTCTGTCCTATATGGTTTAAGCAATTGTCAATATTGGAAGCCTTTTCCTCCTCCTTTTTGCTGTCAAATCATATTTTCTTTCAGAAATTTTTTGGGCCCTATATTAAAGTGTCAACATGTGTGCTCACATATGTTGGTGTAATGATGTTGAGTCAGGTCCACCTGGCAAAATGACGAAACTTACTTTCGCATTGCTGAGTCAAGTATGATTTATACCCATATAGGGCATAGATCCAGGATCCATATCCAATCCAGTTAGGTTTAATAGATCCGATATCAGGATGCTTCAGATTTCATTTTGGGGTATTGAGCTACATTAACACCTTCAGTTGGTGTCCTTCAGTAGACATTGCATCCGCACTTGTAGACATGGATAGTAAACATACTAACATGGGTCCCATATTAATGCATGTCAGATCTAGGTCATGTTGCCTGAAGGATTAGTTTTGTTTATTGAATTGAGAAATTATTCAACATTCCTGCTGTACTATGGATGAGACAGCTGGAGTGATTTTAAATTGAGTCTGCAAACTGTTCCACTTTCATTATTTTCTCTAGTTGTCACTGTGCATATTTCAACAGTTATTGGTTCTCATTGCATAGCTCTATCTCTCCAGTATTTAAAAATTTTTATACTTACTGTATGTGTGTCGGTGTTACAAAATAACAGCTTCTAACAGCTCCAAATTTTTTAGCTTGACTTTTATGTATATGGGTGTTAAACTGTGCAGCTCTTCTCTCAGAATTTCTAGGAAATTTGAACACTTCTTCACTTGGGTGAATTTACAAGACATAACACAAAAAAAAGATAAATATGATGATGATTGTTATTATGGCAACTCACAAACCGATCGAAAGAATAATTGAAATAAATGAAAATCCTTTTTACATAACCATTAGATTTGATGACTTGGTGTCATCTGGTGGCAGGATTTGCAGGATTTGAAGAGCTGCTATGATAGCATACTGTCTGCAGCAGCTACAACTGCAAATAATGCACATGGTACTGGTTCCTGCGCTATTACACATTAAAGGAATTTATTTAACTAGAAAGTAAAATATGGCTGGCTATTCTTGTTTATCTGCAAATTACATTCTAATTGAATTTGTACCTTGGTTATAAAGAAAAAAAATATAATATTCATCTTCTGAGAAGTTGCATCATGTTTGCCAAGTCAGAATGTAATTTATCACAAATACAAATGATGTTAAATATGTTAGATTGTTTTCCTCTCTTATGAGTGCAGCATAATTCCAATTTTCTGAATGCTGAGTGGTATACATGTTAAGATGCTGTAAACAGATATTTTTTATGATTTGCTTTATTTGATGGTGTTTCTGAATCAGAAAGATGTATAATGTACTTCACAATCTAGTTCCATTGGTTAGTTTATCAGGAGTTGCTTGGTTAAGCTTTAATTATTGTAATTAAGGCAATAAAGAAAAATATTCTGTAAAGTATGTCTAATCCAAACCAGAAGAATTCTTTGATCAAACAAAACAATGTTATCAAAGAATTCATATAATCAAAAGGTGTCCTGCAGCAATATGTTAGTGTTCTTATAGGTAATAAAACTTTATTTACAACTTATACCGGATCCGCATGTTGCATCTTTGATAGTTTTTCTATTGATTTTATCTCCATTTTGTGTGTGTATCTAAGCTTATCTGATAAATGGTAAGAATTTTGTTAAATATTGTTTCCAATGCTTATTGTATCTACTTGTTTACTCTTCGATTACTTTTCTTAATTTGCAGATTTTTTTCATTTATTTTTATCTTTTTATTTTTTGCAATTCTTGTAATCCATTTTATATTCAATGAGTTTGGGGATCTTCTTGTCACCTGCTGAAGTCCTTATGCCCTTCAATATAAAAAACTATCACTTTTCTTTCCCTTCCTTCACTTGCCAGCTCTTAATACTATAATCTAGACAACTATAATTAGTCTATGCCCCTCTGGATCTCTATTATTATGATATACTGCATTTAGTGGATTGATATAATTTTTTTCAAGGATACATTTTAATCCTACTTTTCTTAGGGTTTATCTGTTTAATATTATTTTTTCCAGAAAAAAAAAAAATTAAGTCATCACAGATCTAGTAAACGATCTGTGTAAGTCATTATACAAAAGCGAGGAAAGTTCAGTAGTTAAAGAATTCTCCCTCAAAAGAGAAAACTTATGAATCCTAGAATTTCTAGCAGCCCAATTGGCTGCTTGATTACATTCTTTATAGCAATGCATCACATTAAATGTGATTATTTCTTGTGAAACGATTTTGATATTCGCAACAATCTGTTTAATATTATGCTAGACTTAAGACCTTACACAATATTGCCTAGTACTTAAGAAGCCAATTACCATGAAGCAATTTGGATCTGAACCAGATATGGGTTATCTGGAGCCATGGCCAGCCAAGATATTCTCTTTTGACCAATCATTGGGGTTTTTTGGTCCTACAGATGGATGCACAAGGCAGGTCACCCTATTTCCACTAGGCCTAATTGTAGGTAACCTGAGAGCAGATGTGGCCTCTGACATGATAGTTTATGTCCTTATGATGGAGGTGATGTTGACTGCAGTGAACAGATTTAGAAAGGCTCTAGATAGTTAAACTTAAAAGAGAATCTAAATCAATTAGGAACGGCTCCAAGCTCAGTAACAGCAGGATCAAAGCAGCTTAAAATAATTTGTGAAAGGCAAACAGGAGACCAAAGCTCATTGAGATGCACCAAAGGAGGCAAGGGAAGTTACACACCCTTCTCCTAACCAAAATAGTAACTCTTCCATATATATATCTCTTATGCAATAAATATAGTTTTTAGACTGGTCTAGAATCCTTTAATAGACAAGGATGTGATTTTCAAACTTATGTTTGACTATTGCTTTCTCTTCTTTTGCATTAACGATGTAGAAAGTTACTAGTAATTATAGTTGATAATTTTGTTTAGCTTCTACCTATCCTTGAGTTGAGGTAGCAATTGTTAGAGGATTACTATGGTATCAATATGATGAATGTAACATACTGGTATATTTCAAAGGCATTCTAAATTTGTATATTCTTTCAGAGTTCTCAGAAGCACTGGAGGAACTGGGCACCTGTTTTCTTGAGAAAACTGCATTGAATGATGATGAAGATAGTGGTGAGAAAATCCAACTTTGTACTTTTATATATGCCACACGGTATAAGTGTATGACTATTGATCTCACAAGATAAACCCTAATTCTTCTGTGTTTTCTGTAGATTTCTCATATACTTAGCCTCCTGCAACTACGTCAAGTATACTAATCATATAACTAAACCTTACTGAATGTATTTAATGCAACCTGGAGTTTTCTTTAGATATACCTGATTCCCCCTTCCTAAACTATGAAGATACCACAAGGATTCTTTCTTTCTCGAGAATGAACAGTAGATACTTGTTGTGAAGAATTGATTTATTTTACAAATTGTTTTAATCATTATTTGCCATTCTTTTAGTTTTTCCAACCTCTTCAACAACTAAATCCATATTAGTCATTCATGCAGGTCGGGCTTTAATGATGATGGGAAAAGCACAATTTAAGTTGCAAAAACTTTTTGATGTATATGTGAGTCCTCTATTCTGTGTTGTGAATGCAGGAAGTTGTTCTTGTCACCACTTTGTCTAAGCAAATATGTTGGTGTCAGTATAAGATGAGAAATTTTACTCTATCTTGCAGCGGGTCCATATCTTACAGACAATGGATAAGCCATCAAGATCCCTTCTCAGAGAGCTTCAAGTTGTAGAGGTTTGATCCTTTTAGTACTTCTTTCAAATTGGAAGTTGAATGGTCAATTAGAGAATTCTTGAAGTTCCCTTTATACTGAGTTGCTCATTTATATCTTATGATCTTTGACAAAGTCAGGGCTACTTACCAAGCATTATATATCACTTTAGGTTTTCACTCTTCTGTTGGATTCTGTCATTAGAATCCTTGTCAGGCATCCACTGATTTGAAGATGGCCAATCATGTCATAAACATAAAATAAATCTAATGTCATAATTGAATAAAGAACTTGGTGCATTTGATAGTTAAAAGATATCATTGTTCTAAGGTAGTGCCTTCTATATTATCAAGATTATATTATTTCAGATTTTGATGGCATATGCAATTTACTAATGACATTACAATGATCAGACCAAAGATGGGATAAACTTTGAGAATTTTAGATGCATATTTGAATATATAAATTATAGAATAAGCAGATTTAAGTTTAAATAGCAATCACCAGAGAGTAAATTGATAGCAACTGCTTATGTCTTGCATGTTGTTAGGAAAGTAATGCCATAGGGGACATTGCTTACCAATTTAGCACTGGAGCATTAAAGTGGAGAAATATATGATGGTCCTTATTATCACTTGATGCCCATTAAAAGGGTTATAGGTCTGGTGTAGTGATGCTTTATGAGTTGGAATTATGTTGGTTACTCAAACATACATCTGGAAATGGATGCACTATAATTGAAAATGTTGGAAGGGATCAAGATGTTAATGTGAAAGAATGGCAAGTTGGAGGCATTTATCAAGTATACTGTGAGGACTACCAATTTGAGTGGTCCCTTCATATGTGATTGATGTGGCTTAGCTTCCAAAATCATAAATTGAACATAAAAAAGGAATAAAAGGATGTAACAAGTAGATAAAACTTCTATATAATTCTCTGGTATCAATGATATTTGAGACTTAAAAACTAATATAATTTGTATCTGAAGGCCTGAGGTCATTCCATTTTTTTTAGGTCAGAATTTGGTCTGAACTCTGAAATGGATGCTGCAATGTTGTGGATGGATTACAAAATTCAGTATTTTATTCATTTACGTCTATGATTAGATCTTTGGTTCAGTAGAAGTTTTATGGTTATTTTGCTACTTCTGTTCGTCTTTAAGATCCGTAGTACTTCAAGGCGAGGTTGCTTCTTCATAACTTAGGTGTCAAGCGTTTGAGTTAGAGAAACAATTGCTGCATGCAGAAGCGAAGTTGCATATATTTGACTCTTTCCATCCTTCTATTAGTCTCTTGAGGTTAAAAGTCTCACAATATGAAAAGCTCTAGAGACCATCTAGATATTGATTGTTCATTTTGGTGCATGTCACTTATCTTTGTTTTTAATTCTCTCTCTCAGGTGTCGCCATCATCATCAAGCACTTTTAAAAATTTTGTTCTAAAATTTAAATAGATTTTTTGATCTATAATTTTTCTCCTGCTCTATCCCTCTTATATCATCATTTAGTACAAATGAGGTTGAGGGCAGTGAAAATGGATGTACCACATGTTGACTAGGTAGGTCATAGAAGGCTTGGATTCCATTAATTTGGTAAGTACATATAATCAGTGTCTGAAATACCACCTGAAACGATATGAAACAGGTGGTATGTATTGGTCGGCCAGCTAACCAATATATCAATCAGTCCATTTTGGGCAGTTTGCAGGAAACATGTAAGGTACTGACTGGTACATCACTCTTATCGATCGATACAGACGGTAATGATAGGAGTTTGACCAATACTGATCCAAATCGTCTAAAGTTTGACCCTAACAGTCAATTTGATCGTTGGGATCTCTTTTGGGGTTTGAATCCCATCCCTTTCTCCTCTTTCACTCTCATTCTCATTAAACTCTCCCATCCTTATAACCTAAGATTCCTATTCATTTATGCCTCATATAAACTTTACTGCTGTTTAAATATAATAAAATTACCATTAAATTAGGATAAAAAACCTTAAAAAGGTTCTTTTTTTGTAAATTCCTAATTATTTTATTTTTTTTAAAATTAGTACATCTGGCATACCAACCTATGGTATGCTAGTACCAATCGGTACATATCAATCTACCCATGGATCAATACCACCAGTCGGCACGAAATGGATCTATGTATATAACCAATGTTGTCAAAAAGACCCTCACTTAACCACTTTGATGCAGACGCTTACAAAAGGAGAGACCGAAGTGAGAAAAAAAAACTCTTGAGGGATTTGATTTAGTTACTTCTACAATCCCTCAAGCAACATCCACATGCAACTGTCCATTTATTTGCATCGTGCATTGTGGAGTTGAATTGCAACTATTGCTGGTCACTTCTATCCTCTCCTCACAGTAGTTTTCTTCCTTGTTTTTTCCCTTCCCTCATATCTCCTCGTCTTTCCTCCACAATCACTCTCCCCTCGCTCAGAGATTGTTCTGTCGTTGTTGTTGCTCTCCCACATTCTTCTCTTCCCTCGTTTTCCCCTCTCCTCTCTTCGTGGCCAGCAAATTTGACCACCATCGCCTTTTCTTGCATCTTAGCTCTTATCTTTCTTCCCTCCCTCTTCTTCTCTCCTCTTTGCTCTCCACGGTCAGTGCCTGCCACTATCAACACCCTCTTCTCTCCCATCCCTCTTCTCAAAATTTTTGACATTGTTGTCCATCCCTCCCCCTTCTTTTATCCTCTCTCCATGGTTCTAACTGGCTCCTCCTTCCATCTTCTTTCCTCTCTCTCTTTTAATTTGATCTTTAATTATATTTATGTAAGTTTTGTAAGGTGTGCTCTTTGATTTGCATAGGCAAATGCCTATGTGAGTGCCTACCTCATTGAGCAGTACAGCCCATGGTGCCTAATAGCTCCTAGCTTTATGGACAATTGAACAAAAAAAGAAATACTTGGATTGCTATATTCAGCATGACTCCATTCAGATTTGTCAAAAGAAACTTAGTTCCATAAATCCATGAAAAGTTTCATCAATGATTATGCAAAAAAATATTTAATATGAATTCAAGACTTTCTTTATTGATCATACTTTAGATATTCCTTATAACTGGAAGTCTCTTCTGAATGTCTAGAACTTTAAATTGGATTTAGAAACTTTAATCGACTTTTGCAATACACTCAAAATTGTTTCATATGCTTAGCGACCTAATTAGGTTCAAACCTTAGGACAACATGAGAGATATTATGGAACTTTAGGTAACAATATCCTTGAAAAGTTTAAAATTGTAAATTCACCACTGGAAGTTCATATTTCATATACGCAGATACTTATATCAGACATATCTTTCAAATATATATTTAAGCTTATGTGTGCTATATTCTAGATTCCTAATTTTGAAGGAAAATATATGCATATATCAACCTTGCAAGAGCAAAGAAGCAAATTATGACCTTTTCAGGTTGCATATGATCTTCCTCTCAATGTAACATGAACAGAAGAAAACTTTCCACGAACAAGTAATAGTCCCTCCCTCTCAGGCATAAATATTTCCTGGATATAGTTAAGATGTACTGGTATAACATTACCTATCCATTAAGTTTGCAGTTGAAATTGACAATCCTCTGAATTTCAAGCTTTTACTACCTTGTTGGTAAAACCGGTTTCAATCTATCCTTGTGATAGCTAATTTTTTAACAATGCCTTTAGTTTTGGACAGTGCTGGCCCAGTATTTTTATTGGATTATTGTAAAGAAGAATAAATTTCTTCAATTTAAGTCTTCACTTTTTGAACTTCTACCTTTATGATAAAGTATGTTTCACCCTTCCATAGACTGGCAAATGACTTGATCATGTTTTGTTTTTGGGGGCTAGCGCCTGTCGGCATGGATCAGCATGAATTCCATGCACCTGTCATGCTGGCATAATCAGCATGAACTCATCCTATGACATTTAAAACCTTGGTTTGTTTGGTGTTCAATACATATGTACATCAACTACAGTTTTGGTTTTCCTGTTCTTTGTTGCTATTCCAGGGTTACTGCACTGTTTTATTAACCACATTCAGGCTGTTTACTGCTTATTGATATTGTAATAGAAACATTATCTTTTGTAAGAAATTTAGATGTGTTATTTGCTTGGTAAGATTATTTTCGGTTGCAGGAAATGAAACGCCTTTGTGATGCTAAAAGGTAAGGAAGTATCAAAATTGTGTCCTCTGCTGTAGTGTTTTAGTTCTTATGTTAGACTTGCCATCTTCAGAGAGATATATAGGAACTCGTTAGAGGCACATAGAGGAAAATGGATGTTGAGATATTCCAAATCTGGAACTTTCTCATCAAAGGAGTTGCAAGAAGCTCAAGCCAATTATGAAGAGGAGGAAAACATGTTTATGTTTCGATTGAAATCATTAAAGAAAGGTCAATTTCAAAGTCTTCTGACACAAGCCACTCGCCACCATGCTGCACAGGTAGTTTAACTCGTATCAAGAACATATGTTCTCTTCATAGAATAAACTGTTATTCTGATGTTAATTTTCCTCTCATTGGATTCAGCTAACATTCTTCAAGAAAGGACTTAAGATGCTTGAGATGGTTGAATCACATGTTAAAGCCATTGCTGAACAACACCATATTGCTTACCAGTTCAGTGATCTTGAAGATGATGTATCAGACTATGATGATGATGATGATGATTATGATTATGGTGGCAGTGATGTTGGGGAGCTAAGTTTTGATTATAAAAAAAATTTCCAAGGAAAAAATGTTATTTATACATCTCAAAACTCAATAGAGGTAAAATTCTGAAGGCTTTGTTTTGTGTTACTTATACTATCATTTTAGAAGAACATTCTCCATTATAGATATGTTAACTGGTTATTAAAAATGATTTAAAGCTGATATAATTAGTGTTGCGTGAAACGTGACTTCAAAAGGAAGCATTAATGTATGCATGCACTTAGCCTCCATCATTTACAACAAATAAAATGATATAGAAAGCTATCAGGACACTATGTCAACAAGTTATAAGCATTAACATGTGCGTGTGCTTGGCCAATAAAAAAAATCATGCAGAAAACCTGTAATAAGCCGGTTCAATGATTTCATCCATCATTTACAATGGGTAAAATGTCACAAGTTGCTCTTCTTTTATTATTTAGCTTTCCTTGTAGACATCATCATTCCTGCTTCCTTAGAGACATGTATTTGCTGAAACCTTGAACTTCAATTAAGAACTTGATCTGTTTTGACATGAATTTTTGTGTACGTTCGACATCATTGTATAGATATGTAGTCTTTAGGACTTTAGAACAAGTCAAAAGAAGACCTACTGAGGTGGACAGGTAGTGAAGTATGTTCAGAAAGTCAGAGGTTTGATTCAAGTAGCATCCTTCAATGATACCAATGGAAATAATTTAAGATTTTTCAACATATAACAACAAGAAAAAGACATGGACTAATTTGGTTGACTACATGGCCTTTTCCCATCATTGAGCTCTATTTAGAGTGACATCCCTGGTCAAACTAAGAGCAGCCAGATCTTGTTTTTATTGTTTCTTATAAAGTTTTGCATGCTTCCATCTACCTCTCCTTGCATCACTTATCATAATCAACTCCATCTTACTATGGCATACACATGTTTCCTCCAAGTATGACTATATCATTTGAAGTGATATTTTCTCATTTTATTCTAATAGAGCTAAACTAAATTATTTGCTAATTAAACATTTCTTGTTCTACCTTTCTAATAACTGTGAATATCGACCTACACTTTTTCATCTGGGCTACAGTAACTTTTTGAGCATGTTATTTCTTAACTGCCTTACACTGGACATATAAAACACATTTTTTTTTATATTATGTTAATCTTATGAGTACATGAAGATCACACAAGACTCATGACATACCATGCAGACTGTTTTGGTAGTGTTCAACCAAAAATAGTTCTTGATAGAATACCCGTGAATATTCTTGAAAAACAATTGACACCAAAATCAAATTGCAATAATTGATAAAAAATAGTATCATTTTATAAACTGTAAAGCTGAAGAAGTCGTCACTTTGGTAAAATCTTTCTTGTCTAAAAAATTTGAGCTTAAGTGGATAAGGGCATATGGATTCGCTACAACTACAAGAAATTTCTCATATGTATTCGGACAGCAGTGTTTTAATCAAAAGATAAAAAGTGTGACACAGAAGTAAAGCAAATAAATACATCAATTTGATAATGTAATGTCTGTTTCTGGATGTTTTCTGTTTATGATCTATCTCATTTTACTATAACATGGTTTATTTTATGCTTTATTTCACTTGTGCAGGAGAGCATCGACAGAAGCCAATTAGACATGCTCAGTTTCAGGCCTGGATACAGCAGCCAATCAGCACCAATTTTTGCTGATAAGAAGCTTGATTTAACTGAGAAGACAGAAACACCACCCTTATCAACCAGAAAATTTCACTCATATGTGCTACCTACACCAGTTGGTGATAGAAATCCAGAATCAAATCCTGGTACTGCTCCTTGTGTGGAGAAAAATGATAGTTCCCTACCACTGTGGAATTCATCTCCATTAGAGGCAAAAAGACCTGTAAAAGATTTCAGGGAGAGAGAATTATCAAGTCCAACCACCTTCAAGAATTCAGCACTTAGAGGGAGCAATATTAACAGTGGGCCCATCAGTATGCCATCATATTTCTCGGAGAAGCTGTCAATGCCGCAAATTAATCAAAAAACAGCTTATGATACTAATAATTTCAGACGACAAGCCTTCTCTGGCCCATTGACAAGCAAACATTTTTCAAGCAAACCCATAGTTTCTACTCCTGATTATAGATCTTCAGTGGAATTTCCCCCTGTAGGCTCTTCCGCATCACAACACGTGTTTAAACCTCAATCATCTCCACCTCATAAGGAGACTCATAGAACTTCACCTCCTCCTGTATCATATCCAAAAATCAGCGAGCTTCATGAGCTTCCTAGGCCCCCAGTTGGTTCAGAGAAGTCAACAGGAGCATCCACTTTGATTGGTTATTCTGGTCCCTTGGTCTCTAGAAGCAAAGTGCTTAATGCAAGAAATAATATGCCATCAGATGTCTCATATAAGACATCACTACCAGCACCTTTTGTACATATCAGCCGCAGTTTCTCAATACCATCTAACAGTCAAAGAATATCAATGCTTACAGCTGCTAGGTTGTTGAAGTCTCCTCACAATCTAGTCACAGTAGAAGAGATCACTTCATCACCTCTCGCAATCTAATGACCATACTTCCAGTATCTACAACTTCATAACTGATTGCTGCAGTTACAGAAAAAAGTGGGAGTTGCTAAAACCACATTTATGTGTTCCATTTTCTAAAGGTAACTTCTTCAATGTGTTTCATACTTTAAAGCGTGTATATATGCATGTATATTTCATGTCTCAATTAGGCGTTTATGACAGTAAGTTTAGATTGAATATTTCGATGGTAAGCAAACATGAACTTGTTAGACATGTCAGTATTATTGTCTTCCTACAGATTTTCCTTTAAGTTGTCAGAAAAAGAGTCTTGAATATTTCAATGTGAGCAAACATGAATTTGTTACACATATCATATTATTGTCTTCCTACAAATTTTCCTTGAAATTGTAGGAAAAAGAGTCATCTGTTTCAATGTGACACATGATACTCTGATATGTTGCCACCTTGTCTATTAAATGATAGGATCTAGTTCCACATAGGGTTTTAGAAGGCTTGATAATCATTCATTAAAGGTTTATTTCTTTTTTAGTGGACAATTAATTTCTTTTGGCTTCTTCAGGATATGATTATTTATTGCATTCCTGTACTTTGAGCAGTTTACATTATTTGTGCTGTTGGATATTCCATTGGTCGATAGAAGTTTAGTAGTTTGAAAAACATGATGTAAGTAATAAAACACCAGAACACGATTTGCAGATATAATATGTTGTATTATGGAGCATGTTAAAAAACATGGAAAACACAGTAAAGCATGTAGATGAAGACATAGAAATCAATGAGGTTCTCAAAAGTGGAGTGAAAATAGCACATGGTTCTTGATATGATGCCCAAATAAAGGTATTGAATACTATTTAGTATCTGCCCAAAAAATATTCTAAATGAGGACAAAAGACATATGCTATTTGCATTGTGCAACCTATATGTAGCAGCATGAGTCAGAGCTTATGACATGAGATGTCAAACCAACTGAAATTTAAACACTTGCATTAAGTGAAAGGAAGTTAAACAGAATTTTGTAAAAGCTTATGTTGTACTTTGAAGATTTTTTTTAAATTCGTTAGGGAAATATGGAATAAACAAGCTGCTTTGTCAAATTCATTGCATAAGTTTCTGATAGCAATTAACAAAAAATCTTATCATGATAGATTTACCATTGATGGAAAAATGGTAAAAGGTTACTTGCTTCCTTTCCTGTTCTGGTAATGAGAGTAGCAGTGGGCCATTGACCAAAATGGGACTAGTGACAATTAACATAGATAATATAGGGTTGCATGAATAAGCTGCATGTAGCTTAATCACTCTGCAATAGATTTTGCATTGTCAGAAAATGAGAATGCAATTATATCAGTCTTCTTCCTAACTTCTCTAAGGGTTTCGATGATCTTATACTCACATAGTTATAGGCTTATAGCGGCACTTATCAATTGGAAAAGTTATTGATTAGATTCTCCCTGATCTTTACTTTTTTCTCTTGTCATATTATAGAAATGCGGACAGGGGCTTTAACTTGTTGAAAATGTTGGATATGGGTAGTAGTTAAAATTACATTGCAAGTCAAAGAGCTCTTAAAAAGGCAGATTTTTGGTTGAAAAGGATTTTATTTACAAGGTGGAAAGGAATTAAAACATCTCCAATAGAAATGCTGCACTTCTTGAAGCCAGATGCTGCTTTTTTGTTATCTTGTGTTCTAACAAAGACGATCAAGGATGATTTCCTTTGTGGCTGAGATATCTGAGGTGGGTGTGTTAACTAGGAGGAATAAATTAGGCTGGTTGCAGTGTGCTAGTATGAAGATTACCTCTTCAGAGCAGTAAAAAAAGCATCTTAGTTTGCTGTTTTTGTAAAACATAAGCAAGATGTCATCAAGTCACGTAGATCCATAATGCGACTTGGGGTTGAGGGAAATTTCAATTGGTTCATTGAATTGGTAAGAAGCCAAGAACCTCATCAAGGGGATTTGTCTTTAGATCAGATCCTTTTATTTTCCACAAATTAAATTTATTCTTTCCCCCTATTACTCATTATTCTAGATTTGAGTGCATGTATCCTCCATTAAATGTTACTAGATGTAAGCAGGTACATCACTTGGAAAGACAAAAATAGATGGTTTCTCACTATTTTTGAAAGAAATAGAAACCCATGCAATGAAAAAAAAACGGAAACTAAATGAAACACACATGATGAAGATTGATGGATGGTCCCGATTTGATGTGAGGATGATGCTGTCCGTGCATAGACCTCACTTAAAGTGAGTCACATTATATTACTGGAGGTCTTAGTTGTATCCCTAGAAAAAATTTGATTTATGTTTCTGGTATGCAACTGAGATTTTAGTTCTTCTCATAAGCAATCTAGTAGACCGGTCAGATGATGCTTTACTTCTTTGGTTTCAGAATACTTGTGACGGATGCCGTTTTGCTGTTCAGAGTCAATATGTTGTCTGTGCCTTCTTGCAGTTTTGTGTACACTGCCGGTGTAAATTCGCAGCGCCCCGCTGATCTTCATTCCATATATTAAAGCAGAGGTTTTGTCAATATATCATCGTCGAGCCAATTTTTTTCTTTGATTATAACCATTTAGTTGACAGAATATACTACTATTGATAGCTTTTAACTGTAGATATTGAGGTTTCCAACAGGTCATGTTGTCAACACAAGTTGGAGACTGTTTTGAGTAATTCTTGATCCAGTGATCCATGGAATAAAAAGTCGTCTTTCTTTTAGTGTTGTAAACTTGATCAAAGGTAAAAGGATGCATGTTTATATTTTACGGTAGATATAAGATATACGAATTAGATTATGTAGTCATATCTAATTAGATAGGATGTATTATAAATCGAATTGAATTCTGATTACAATTATTATTCAATAGAAAGGAAGTTCAGTTATTTTAGATTCTTTGTTCTTATATATAAATAGACAAGATCTCTAGTGTGTGAAGGTGTAGACATATTGATACATGACATTATTGAAAGATTATATAACTTTTTTAATCCTCCTTAGTCATGTGAGTCGATCATCGGGAGAAAAAAAATATGAATTTAGTTTTTTTTACAGAAGAGGATTGTGAATTTAGTTATCATTATAGATCGATATCATTATGATTTTTGGATTCGAGTACGATGCCCCTACAAATAAAGATTTTTTTTAATAACATATAAACTCAAGATAATTATTGCTAATCATGATTATCATTAAATTAAATATTAAAATTTTTAATATCTAAAATGCCTTTTATTGTTTTGATCAATCGATTGATTATTAATTAATATTATCAAGGATATATATATATATATATATATATATATATATATAATTATATAATTTTACTATAATTATTTATTAATTTCAAATTTCTTAAAAAATAATGGTTTGCATTAACTTTGTTATATTATGTAATTTAAGTGAATCCTCCACTGCATTATTTATCAAATCTCTCCTGAAATATTTATTTTTATTATTTATTAGTTAATAATGGCATGTAATATTATTTATTATGTGGCGTCACTATGACGTCGGCGTTTGTCGTCGCGTTTAAGGATGAAAAATGAGGGCCGAGCTGCTCACTGCGGTACGGTTACCTCCCTACCGTTCCCCCTTTCCACTCTTGACCTCTGAGAACCTTCCGTTCCACGTTCAAACCTCTCTGTCGAGAGAGAGAGAGACCTGACGCCATCGAGCACCTTTCGCCTTGATTTGAACCGCCGCCCCGTCCTCCCTTCCCTCGCCATCTCACCCGTTTGCCCCTTTCAGCCTCTCCTCTAATCCAATTCCCTCGGATCTCTCGCTTTCACGTGCGTGCGGGACACAGACTCGGGTTGGGGAGGCAAACCGACACCAGCGGCGGGAAGATGGTGAGGTTGCCGTACCTGACCGCGTTGACCACCCTGTTCAGCTACGGCCTCCTGTTCGTGTTCGGCCAGCTCAGGGATTTCTTCCGGAAGATCATCGATTGGTCCAAATCCACCTCCAAGGGCCTCAAGGTCCCTCCTTTTGTCTTTAGATCCCTCCCCCCTTTCGGCTTCTGATTCCTCTCCTTTCTTTCTTATCTGCTTGGGGTGTTGGATTCGGGTTCTGAGGGGGAATTCTTGGTTTCTTCTGGAATAGGGGTATGCCCCGATCTGCTTAGGGCTCGAAGATTTCTACACCCGCCGCCTCTATCTCCGCATTCAGGTTTGTTCTTTTCTGAATCTTCTTATCGGTTTCCTCTTCAAAGTTCCATTTTTTTTTATTGTTTTCTCCTTAATTCATGTAGTTTGTTTACCATATTTAATGAGTAAGTTTTGCATGATTTTAATAACAAAAGGATTCTGGATATTCTGTATATTCGTCATCTTTGCCCCAGAGCAAATTGGAATATGTTCTCATAAAGTCCCACAGGATCCCTGCTTGTTCGTTGTATAAAGACGCCTTCTTCGCTTGCAAATTTTGTATACTCAAGCACTTTAGAGCTTGTTTGCTCTACTGAAAGTGGAAAACGGCACCTTACGAGAGTTTTCTGAGTTATTCCCAAACTCAAATCATACAACCAATCTCTCCTTTCAACCTTCCTGTAAATGACTTAGGAGGTTTTTCCAGTGAAGTTCAGTTTCTCCAAATTTAAGGCTTTCTGAAACTTCTCTTTCGAGTTCCAGGCTGCTTCTGCTGAACCAAACATAGAAAGTCAAGTCATTCTCATTGAAAATCCACCTTGATCATGCACTTCTGGTGAAATAAACAGACGTTGGTTTTGCTCAAGTGTTGCACTGGAATGTTCAGCATAAACTTCTTTTGAATGTAGTAACAGTCAAAGAACTTACTAAGTTTGGTAGTTTGTTATATACAATGTTGCTGAAGGAAAGATGGTTTCCAAAGTACAATGATGTTATCTAAAACTGAAAACAAATGAAATGGGATAAGAAAGATTTAGCCAGTCGATAACGACATTGCAATGACGCAAGAAGGTCAATTTTGTTGTTTATTTCACTTTATTAATTGTGATGTGTCGTTGTCTACTTACCAAGAAGGCTTTCTTATCCTTCTTCATATTTTTAAATAAATAGTTCAAAAATCCTGTGTTTTGTATATTTTTAAATAAATATATTTTTAAATATTTTCTTTGATTAATTGTGATTTTTTTGTATGTTTAAATAAATAAATAAAACTTATCTGCTCAAATCATATAAACATATGATTTGAGCCCATAAGTTTCTAAACAGCATAATGTAGAAGGAAGATACCTTTGCTATTTTCTTAGGAAACTGATATTTCTTGATACCTATGGGAAAACCTATACGACTCATATGACAGATAAGTCTAACTGGTTTTTGACCAAACCAAATAATCCCTGGAAAATATTTGTCACTGGATTTTGATTTAACAGATAAATTTTCTCTCATGTATCTGGCAGACAATGACCACAATGACCTTTAATGCGATCTCTTAGTATTGCACAACCACAATGGCCAAGTCTTAATCCTTGTGAAATATGCAATTAAAGTTATTTTTGTGTCATCATTAGATTTGATTTCAGAATGACAGTAGTCCATTGGGCTATGAGCTCAGCTACAATCCAGGTTCTATGATTCTTTTAGTGAGTTGTATATCTTATGACAACAAATGTTCTGATGTGGCAGGACTGCTTTAGTCGACCAATTGCTAGTGCACCAGATGCTTGGATTGATGTGGTTGAACGATATTCTAATGATAATAACAAGACACTACAGTAAGTATTTTTCACATAATTTATTGTCATATACATGATCTTTTGATGTCATCAGAAATTTCTACCATATTCATGTATCTGAGACTTATAAAGCATAGTCTATGGTCAAGGATAATGAAACTTATGGTTTGTAACCCTGCTGATTAAAATACAAAAATATTGCCTAATTTAAGGATAACAAAACATAAAATGTATGCTCCCCTGCTGCTTATCAGACAGATTCTGAAACAGAATGCTACTTTCTGTTACTGAAGTCCTTTAAAACTTATTGAAAAGTTTAGACTGTTTCTAATAATCTCTGCAGCCGGACCTCGAATACTACCAAGTGCCTCAACCTGGGATCATATAACTACCTTGGTTTTGCAGCAGCTGATGAATACTGCACGCCCCGTGTTATTGAGTCTTTGAAAAAATACTCTTCCAGCACCTGCAGTATCCGTGTAGATGGCGGTATGAATTTTTCTGCTTGATGTATTACAGACGAGAGTCTTTCATGAATGTGGGATCAATCTGGCTTTCGTGAATCAGGCACGACTGACTTACATAATGAACTGGAGGAGCTAGTTGCAAGATTTGTGGGAAAACCAGCTGCTATAACTTTTGGCATGGGTTATGTGACAAACTCTGCCATTATCCCCATTCTGATTGGGAAGGTTTGTACAATTTCTTGTGTGTTATGTGCATAATTCAAAAAAAAGAACTTAAAGGATTCTTATCAGTGTTGTCTTGCTGCATAATTATGATCATTTATAGGGAGGACTGATTATTAGTGATTCTTTGAATCATAACTCCATTGTCAATGGTGCTCGAGGATCAGGTGCAGCAGTACGTGTTTTCCAGCACAATAGTAAGTTTTAAAAATCACAATGAAATTGATGTTATCCTTGTAGTTGATTGTTCTCAGTTTCTGTTACTGTGGTTTTGTAGACCCCTCACATTTGGAAGAGGTGCTGAGAGAGCTGATAGCTGAGGGACAGCCTCGAACACATAGGCCGTGGAAGAAAATTATTGTTATTGTTGAGGGTATCTACAGCATGGAGGGAGAACTTTGCCAGCTTCCTGAGATAATATCTGTTTGCAAGAAATATAAGGTTTGATCATCGTTAAGTTAATGTCCCAATCTTCTGCAAAGATACATCCTTGAGCAAATGGGTGCTGCATATTCTTGTCCCAAGCACTGACTAAAACAAAGGATTAGTTTGACAATATCTCTGTGCAAACAGGCATACACTTACTTGGATGAGGCCCACAGCATTGGTGCAGTTGGAAAAACTGGCAGAGGAGTTTGTGAGCTCCTAGGAGTGGATCCAGCTGATGTAGATATCATGATGGGCACATTTACAAAATCCTTTGGATCTTGTGGAGGATATATTGCGGCATCCAAGGTTCTCTTCTTGCAAAAATAAGATTCACAAGGATCAAATGGTGTAGGACAAATTGTAAGATACCTTCTAAAGCTTATTGTTTTACTCAGGAAATCATTCAATACCTAAAGTACAGTTGTCCAGCACATCTATATGCAACTTCCATGTCACCACCAGCTGTACAGCAAGTGATATCAGCAATTAAAGTTATTCTTGGTGAAGATGGGTCAAGTAGAGGTAAACAAGGGATAACTTTGATACATTTCAAGTTTGTGTAGTTGCTGAATCCTTGGTGCTCCTTATTAGTAGTTGGTAGGTTCCTTATCAATGTTGTTATATCAGGGGCCCAGAAACTTGCACATATTCGTGAAAATAGTAACTTCTTCCGATCAGAACTTCAAAAGATGGGATTTGAAGTTCTTGGTGATAGTGACTCACCGGTTATGCCAATAATGCTCTACAACCCAGCAAAGATTCCAGCCTTCTCTAGGGAATGTCTCAAACAGAATGTAAGTATCACTTTTCTTTCAAGCATATAACCATGGTTTAGATGCATAGTCATCAAACTTCGGAACTTCATTGTGCTCTATTTTTCTCTATAAAATTCTCCACTTCTTTGGATGAAGTATTGTCATCCTATCCCTTTGGAATTCATCGTATGTGAACTAAACTGTTGAGAAAAGACGGCACCAGCATGGACATGTAGGATGAAAGTCACCTTGTTAATCGTAGCTGCAGGTTGTTTATGGATCTAATAATAACCCATGCATATTCGAGTATCTTATTGGTTAAATAACTTCTTATACACTTCCAGGAATTCTATAGCTTCTGGGAATTTTACCTCAACATTGTTCAATAGATGGAATGTATATATAAGTACCGTAAGATATGATTATTCTGCTGCCAAAATGTTGTAGGTTGCCATTGTCACTGTTGCATTTCCAGCCACACCTCTTCTTCTTGCAAGAGCTCGTATTTGCATATCGGCTGCACACTCGAAGGAGGACCTTATCAAAGGGCTGGAGGTAAGGCAATTTTTTGGAGATCCACCTTTTATCTCAGTTGGCTTGATCTTGGTCATGGTGTATCTCTTTGTTGTGCAACTCCAGGTCATCAGCAAAGTTGGTGACCTTGTGGGCATCAAGTACTTCCCTGCAGAACCACCTAATCACCAAGGACAGGGCCACAAGAAGCTGGAGTAGAGAAATACCGGTTGTGGGTCAACTGAAGAATTTATGCTGAAATCGAATCCATTTCCAATCACAGAGATGTCTGTTTTCGTCATCTTTGAATCGGATTTTCCCTTGAACGACCCATGTGTTCATCTATCCGAATCTGACTTTGGCCCTCCACATTTAGCCCACATCGTGCTTTCTTATGGACAGTTATCTTGGTAAGTTGTGCTGCTTAAACATGCTTTCCAATTTGTGTATATCATCATGATGCTCAATATGAAAGTCACAAATCTGACTCTAGCATGTTGGAACAATGATATAATCGAATGGCTGTTCTTAGAGAAAAATATCATTGACGTCTTGATTAGCCTGACGTGATCCAGACCCATGTGCATAGGAATGTCCGAGATATTTCTGAAGAAGTACTGTGTTTTTGAGGTGATTGAGGTGGTTTCGATATGGGTCTGAAGTGATTTTGAAGTGAATCCGAGATGGATCCAAGATGATTTCGAGGTGGTTCCGATGTGGAAATATTATACTTCTTGAGTTGTAACCTGCACAAAGACTAAAGCTGAATGGGGTTTCCCAACTTGGTCCTTCTGATTCTCAAGTTAGTAAATTAAGGTTCTTAAATATGGGTTCCTGCACAAACAATAGTTTTCTTCCAAAAGTTACATTTTTCCTTGTATATGATACATTTATATCCTTGAAGGAGGAGAAGAAAGTTTATGATTATTTTCTCTTGTTATAAAGGAGAAGGAGGTTTAGGATTGCCCTCTTTGTCACAAAGATAAAGAAGGGAGTTTACGTTTCTCTTTCTTGTCATAATAGACGAGAAGAAAGTTTATGCTTTTTTTGTTATGTCACCTTACACACGTAGGAGAATAACATGGGTGTTGTGTGGTGGTTGTGTCTAACTATTTGAAAATTTTCCTATCACTTGTCTCTCCCCCCGGAAAGCGTGCTTAAGGGTTCTTATAAGAGGGATTCGAAGTACATCGTTCGATTTCTTTATTCAGAATCTTATTCTGGGGTTCGGATTCTCCCAATTCAGGTATCTCGAGTGTAATGCCTCTATCGTAGTAGTTTTTCTTAGGTGTTAGTTGGGTTTCTCTGACTTATGTATCTTAGGCATATTTCGATCTTACGCTTTTACCATAGCGAATTTTGGTGTCCATAGCGAATTTTGGTGTCGATTCGGCTTTTCCAACTCAGGCGTCTTGGGCTCGTTTCGACCTTGCACTTTTGTTGTAGTGATTTTATGTTGATCGGGTTTTCTCGACTCACGTCTCAGGCTCGTTTAGCTTTGCATTTTTGTCGTGGCAAATATATGTCGATCGAGTTTTTCTAACTCATGTCTCGGGCTTTTTTGGCCTCGCATTTTCATTGTAGTAGATATATGTTGATCGAGTTTTCCCGACTCACATGTCTTAGGCTTGTTTAATCTTGCGTTTTTATTGTAGCGGATATATGTTGATCGAGTATTCCCGACTCACATGTCTCAGACTTATTTGCCCTTACGCTTTTACAATAGCGGATTACGGGTTCCCTCTCTGCTGTGGTGGATCTCGAGTCTTCCCATCACGGTGGGCTTTAAATCTCCCTTCCGCGACGGTAGATTTCAAGTCCCCTCTCCACTGTAGCATATCTCAAGTCTTCTTACCATTGTGAGCTTCAGATCTCCCTTTCGCTGAGGTGGATTTTGAGTTCTCTCTCCACCATAGTGGATCTTGGGTCTTCTTATTGTGGCAGGCTCTAAATCTCCCTTCCATCATAGCGGATTTTGGGTCCCATCTCTACTGTAGTAGATCTCGAGTCTTTCCGCCGTGGTGGGCTTCAAATCTCCCTTTCGTCATGGTAGATTTTTTGTCCCCTCTTCACCATAGCGGATCTCGGGTCTTCCCGTCGTAACAGGCTTCAAGTCTTTCTTTTGTCGTGATGGATTTTGGGTTTTCCTACCATAATAGGCTTCAAATTTTTTTTTCACCATGGTGGATTTCTAGGTCCCTTCTTCACCATGGAGGATTTTGGTTTTTCCCTTCGTAGCGAGTTTTATAGCTTCTCTCAATTGTGACAGGTTTGCTATGTCCTCTCTCCACCGTGACGGTTTTTTGGATTATCTCATTCTTGGGATATATTTTTGAAAGGACAGTTGACTTGATCATGGGAGGAGAGAGATCGGTGTCTCCTTTATAAATTTCCTCCTCTCGAGAGGTGGGACTCATTCCTTCGTTTAATCCGTCCCAGTCTAAAGTTTGGAATATTAGGAGTTCTCAACCACAATTTAGGGTTTAGGAGCATCTCCCATTCATCTTGGTTTTTGATAGCGGGTCGATCTTTAATTCCTTCATCTCGATGTCGATCTTGCTCTTCTGTTTCAGTCGAGGTTCATGCTCCATCTTTGGATAGCCCGAAGGCGAAAGTAGTTGGGTCCTCTTCATCAAAAGGGGTTATTCCAGTCGATCTGAGGGCTCTTTAGGACTTGGAGTTTATGCAGATTTTTATGATTATGATTCGGTAGTAAGCACACCTCTTTTGGATCGCTTGAGAACTAGGTATTCTATCTCATCTGAGTTTGTCTTGGAAGTTTCCCAACCCGATCAGTGTTTGTATGATTCTGTCCTTGGATCATTTTGCTTGTCTTGTGATGCTCTCGAGGTGAGCCTTCGTCTTCCTTTCCATCTGGTGATAGTATCCTGCCTTCAAGGATGAGAAATATCACCTTCCCAAATGATGCCCAACTTGTGATGCTATCTGACAGCTTTTATCAGGAATGTCATTATAACGATAGTGTCCTAACCCGCACCCTCTTTGTTGCTTGTTTTCGATTGTGTAGGAGGGAAAGTGGCTACTGCTTAGTCACTCAGGGAGGTTTTTGTTGGGAAACCTAGGGCAACATCACATACTCGGCGGAAGAATAGAAAACAAAAATCTAAGAATTCTCGTAGAAAATAGTTTCTCGTCGTCGTGCGAAGATTGGTGTGCAAAAACCTACAAAATCGAAAAATGAGCGTATATAAAAGATGTGTTACCTAGGGAGATTGTATATCCCTGTAAAACTACAGATCTATGGGAGAGGAAGGAGGTCAACTATCCTCCTCTCTAGCGATGATCCACACGACAGATACGGTGAAAATACACCTCAAATCAATGCACAATCCTCCTCTTCTCGTGCACCACATGATCAAAAAGGGGCCGACCCTTCTTGCTGTCTGCATGCCCTAAACGTGTAGACAGATAGGAGCTTCAACAAATATCTCATATTCGAACTTCTACTCGTCGTAACACTTACCATATTTGTGTGGCCCTCTAAGCCCAATATCGAGCTGGCCATGAGTCATACATGTCAGAACTCCTTCTAACTCAATGAATTATTATCTACATAATAATTCACTCGACTCATTGACTAATCCAAATAAACCTCTATCTCCATAATATGAGATAGCCGCTGAAGCTCCTATCTTATTGGATATCCAATAAGTCCCTAAATTATTGGCTCTTGTATATAAGATCCAATAAGAGCCAATGAAAGACTATTGGATAGAAATCTACTAATCCAAGAGGCTTGGGTAGTTAGATTAAGATCTAGTACCTAATAGGGCATGATCCATTATGGTTAAATTGATAAGGACCTCTATAAATAGGAGGGAACCAATGGGGCATATGCTAGACTCTTTTTAGCTATCACCTCTTATACACCTCTCTCTCTCTCTCTCTCTCCTCAATCGACAACCCTAGTTTGAGGCGTGTGGACAACTAGAAGGATCAGCCCCTTCTTGATTATGTGATGCGCGTGGAGATGAGGACTGTGCAGCGATTTAGGAAGCGTCTTCACCGCATTTGTCGTGTGGATCACCGTAGAGAGGAGGACAATTGAACTCCTTCATCATCTCCCACAAATCTGCAAGTTTACAATGATACATGATCTCCCTAGGTAACGCATCTTTTATATGCATGCAGTTTTCAGTTTTGTGATTTTTGCACACCAATCTTCGCACGATGACGAGAAACTATTTTTTGCGGGAAATCTGTGATTTTTGTTTTCTATTCTTCTGCTACGCATATGATGCTACCCCAGGTTTCCCAACAGACAAAACATTAATCTCAAGCACCTTTTAACAGAGAAAAGAGGTGCAGTCCAGATTTTAAAACTATGATAAAAATCGTAATAATCACGTAAAAATAATTTTACGCGATTCAACAACACATGTAGTTTTAAAACCAATCGTTTGCATGAACTACCTAGCTCTGATACTACTGTTGTCGTGGTATCAGAGCCAGGTGCTTTTAAGATCCTAACATGATACACTTGAAGGTCCGACTCGAGGATCTAAGACTCAACCGATTGCATCACTAGTACCCCCAAAAGGTCAAAGCTCCAAGCCAAGCTCAAGAAAGAAGGGGAGCAAGTCAAGGTTGATATTGGACTTGTGCAAGGGAAAGTCCATGCCTTTCTCGGCCTTGCAAATGGCCAATCTGTCGGACCTAACCCTAGAGACACTATTGCAACCTTGGTAGGAAGGTACGAGGGAGATGTAGAAGGTGTGGGGCAAAGGTCCGATAGCAAAACAGTATTGTCGTGGGTCCTTGTGCCCGGTGATGGCGAAACAGCTCTACAGCTCCCCTTCAGAGGTCTTAATTAACACCTACTTTCGGAACAAAGTTGTGGTAAGTGAGGTTGTTATCAGCTGCTTTGGCTTCACTTTGTTGACTTGTTTGTTTTTTATTCGTAGCATCAGCACTATGTGACATCTCTTATCTAAAGGTCGGGATCGAGGAGTCAAAGAAAGGGAGAGTTTCTTTTGTTGTTGCCGAGGCAAAGGCCCGAGAGTCTAAACTATCACACCAATTGGAGGATGTTGAGCATCAGCTGGTCGACCTTGCTAAGAAGCTGAAAGTGGTCTAAGGCCATAACCATATGATGGAGGATAAGCTTTTGTGACTTACCCGAGAGTTGGGAGACGGTGAATGCGTGCAACTCGGAGCTTTCCCAAGAGTTGGACACGGTGAAGATGTACAGCTCGAAGCTTACTAAGAAGGCTCACTAGCTGGAGGAAGTGTTGGAGAGTGAGCAGAGCTATATCCTAGCACATCAGGAGAAGGTAATTGTCAATTACAAGGCGTTTGCTAGTTTTGAGAAGGGTTTGGAGAAGACGGGGCAGGTGTTGTACCAATTTGGGTGCCAAATCGCCCTGACCCGCTTCAAGGCAAACTAACCCAAACTGAAGCTAGAGGAAGATCTGTTTATGAATTATCTCGATGATCAGAATGTTCTAATGTCAGCTGAGGTGTCATTTGATGACAGTGTCGACTCGCATTCTCACCCTGGCACCTGAATTGCTTCCTTCGGTCGTGGTTCTTCCTTTTTTGTTTTTGGTTGTCGGGAGCTCTTGTCTAACCTACTTCTTTGGTTCATCTTAATGGCATTTTATTTCGATGGGTTCGAGCTTCGTCTTGAATGTTAAAGACTTTTGACTTTTGATGTCTTTGTGGTTTAGCAATACAACTCTCTCTTCCTTTTTCACTTTTGATGCCTTTGTGGTTTAGCTATATTAGTGCTGCGGGGTAGTTTTTCTCGATCTAAGGATAAAACCTTTTTTAAGTTTTTTTAAGTTAACAATATATCATGTTCTCGACAACATCACACCCTCCATTGATTCGAGGCAATAAGTTCCGTTTTATATGACCTCGATGACTCGGTAGAATCCTTTCCAATTTGAAATCAATTTTTCTTGAGACCTAACTGGGTCACTGACCAGAGCACCAAGTCTCCTTACCTCAAAGGTACCTTTTGGGGCTCACTCGGAAAGGGTAAAACCGTATGAACTCATCCAAAATAGATAATTCCTCGTAAGTCTTCGTGCTCGACAAAAATATTAACCTATCAAAATGAGGCTATGAGAGTCATGAACCCTCAACTCCCCTACTAGGGGGACACTAATAATAGTCTCAAGTTAATTAAAGAGTAAGGGAACTAAAAGTTTATAAGTATCTGGCATCATTCTTACCTTTTATGCCTTTAAGACTCATCCTTAAATGATAAAATCATACAAGCTTACCCAAACTAGATAATTCCTTATAAGCCTTTATGTCACACTAATAATGACAACAAATCTTATATTATCCAACGATATCCATATTATTCCTTTTACACCGGATCATACCATAATGCTTTTAAGAAAACTATTCGGGACTGAAGATAAACTTATAGCGGGGTGCTGATGAAGAATCAGCTGCACTATTTACATCGATGAAGAGCCAATGAAGAGTACTCCAATCTAAGCCAGAATCCAAGAAACGAATATTGCCGATGGACGTAGAAAGAACAAATGATTTTTAGGGATTTGATGGCTAAAATTGAGCTAAACTCACACTACATATTTGTAAACAGATTTATTCATCCATCAGGTATCATCATCTCCAGAACATTAGATGCAGTTCAGTTAACAGAGAAGAGGAGCTATCTGTAATTGCCAGAAAACTATTGTCAGAATTGTTGTCGATGAAAATATATCTTCTCGCTGACATGAAAGCATAGTAATTGCAGTCTTTGTGACAAACCCAAGGTCCATGAGAAGCAACCTCGCAAACTTGGTATCTCCCATTTAGCAGCAAAGGCTTGCCTGTGAGAGATGATGCTTCGAGTTTGAAGGGCATATAATGTGGTAGTGTATTGCCTCGTCTGAAAACAGTCACGAACAATCAAACTCCTAAAACAGAGGAGAATGTATTGGAATTATCTGCAAACATAACACAACAAATTGCCTGAACAAGCAACCAAAGCAAATGGCATTAATCTTGTACAGTCCACAACTAAATGTACAGATTAATCATTTAGGCTCTGATATCAAGTGCATAAAATCGGTGGCAGAACAACATAGAAAGCAGCAGCTGCGAGCTAACTTCAGTGGATACAAGTGTGGGGGACTAATGGGCAGGTAACAGCACATTTAAACACTAGTATAAACAAGCTGGAAATTCATGGTGTGACAATATAGGTGGAAATTGCCATGAGTGGAAAAGGTGGAGAATAGCTGCAAGAAAAAGAAAAAAAAAACATCGATCACACAATTGAAAACAGGCAAAATAAACTGTCAGAACTCAAACAACAGTATATGATCTACCTCTGTATCTGATGATATAATCAGCCCTCTGTCCATCTGTCTAAAATGGTTAATCAGCTGAGAGCAATAGCTTATATATGATTGTTGATTCTTTTAGTCAAGAAGAAACCATGAGAACTATTGTGCAAAACTGTCAATAGAGACACTGTCACATGCATAGCCACAGTTCAAGCATTTGGGATGTGGCGCTGCCTGTGAAAGGATCCCCAGAAATCACCCACTCCAATGGCAATAGTTTTGGAATCATGACCATCTAAACTCCATGTGTTGGTAAGTTGTCTTCATCTTGTGGATTTTCAAGAGCTATCACATGCTTTTTAAAAGAAGCTGCTGCATTTTCTCTTTCATCTAACCTTCCGAGACTGTTGAATATTATAGCCATCAAGTAGAAGGCTTCTGCAGCCATTTCATGATACTGCAGAAAAAAATGACATCACACAACTGCATTACTATAAAAATTAATAGAAGTAAAGTTGCACAATATTTCAACTAACTGAATATGGCACTGTTAGATCTAGCACAAACAGGGCACCATCAGATGGCAACCAAACAAGAGATACTGCAAGAGAAGCACATACAACATTACAAGCTCACCTCCAAAATTTGCAGTTCTTCAGAAGCTTGACTTAGAGGATCCAGCACAGCGTCAGGGTCTTCTGAAACTGAATTAAGAATTATAAGTAGAAAATAGTCGAATAACCAGAATGCGCTGTTAATTATGTGAACAAGTTATATTGTTATCAGAAAGAAAATGCATGTAAGAATCAGAACCCATCACCAGTTGTTCATGATGCCAAGTTGCCAACAAAAGGATGATGTCCAAAAAGACAATGATGGCCAACATTATTGATTCAAATAATACTTAGTACCCACTTATATCTAAATAATTTTAGCCTGTAAACAGTTGAATGATCAAAGTATCTCAGAAAATTGTCTTATAAGAACTAACAGCATGGGAGATTTTAGTAAATAAACTCACAAGTACTCTTTCACTGTTGAAATTGGAAAAAGAATCAATCTGTTCTATATTTGAATAATGAGGATTAGCAAAGTTCACTTGTATTAAATGAAGATGCACTGGACAAAATGCATAAGATGAAAAAAAGCTAAACATACCCAAGTAGCTAGGGTCAGCTAAAAGGCATTTTGCTACTGCAATATTGGCTCGTGCACGCAACTCCAATCCTCCATGACCAAGAATCATTGGAAGAGCTTGATATATGAGACTTGATGCTTTCTTAGCATGGCTTGACCCAAGAGAGAGCCATAATTCAGCAAGTGTCACAGTAGCAGATGCTTCAAGTAGATCCAAGTTAAATGTTTTGCAAAATGACAAGCTTGCTAATACATAAGACAGCCCTAATACAGCATCGCCTGATTTCTGACAAAAGAAGTAGAAAAGAAAGTTTTATCCTGAGATTTTCAGAAAGAAATTGGTATAGTGAATACTCATATCTTACCTTGTGAATTTCAGCAAGCAATAGAAGAACAGTGGCATTCTCAACCTGCATATTGAACTTGTAGCATGTGCAGAACAGATTGCTTGCTACAGCAGCTGCCTGAAAAATAGAACTATGAATTAAAGTTACCATCCTTTTTTATATAATATATTAGCAGGAGGAGAAAATAAGCAACCAAAAAGAGGATGTTCCAAATCGAGTCAAACAATGAATAAAGACGGTGCACAACTTTGCAATTAAAAGTTCAAAAACTCATGCCTTGCATGGTCATATATTTAACAAACTGCTCCAATAATTCTTCTTGCTTCAGTAGAATGATTTCTAGAAGTATCCAATTGGAAAAAACCTTTCAAGTAGATGATAAAATAATGCAAGAAATTGACACCAGCTATTTGTGAACTTAGCCCGCCAATAAATGTCATCAATCCAATTAATCAAGTTAAGCCAAACATTGATATATCCAAGGTTTGATGTACCACCTGAAATGGTTCAAAACAGGTGGTGCATACCGGTCTGCTAGTTGACCGGTACACGGACCAGTTGGTATTCTGAAATATGGCCCGTACCAATCGATACGGGGTGTGTATCGACCGATATGGTCGAAACTTGTCATGTATCATTTTGTATGGGTTGGTACCGATCAGAATTTGACCGATACCGACCCAAATTGGGTCTTGTTTGACCCCCAATGGTCAAATTGACCATTAGAGCCTCATTTAGGGCTTTAAATCCCCCTCCCTCCCCCTTCTTTCATTCACTCTCTCATTCTCATTCTCACTCTTTCTCACACTCTTACTTGTGAATAAAGCTCCTCGGCTAATTCAAGATCAACGATAAGCAACTTCTTCCCGTGTGACAAAGTTGTTCCTCGACGGATCCAAAAAGATAAATTAATTTTTTCCTCCTTATAACCTATTCATTTATGTCTTAGAAACAATTTATTCTTATCTAAATACAATTTATATACCAATAGACTAGGAATTTTTTTTAAAAATGATTATTTATATTTTTGTCAATTTGTGATTTTATTTTTTTTAAAACAATACATACAATGTACCAAATACGATATGCTGATGGCAGTCCACCCAAGGACCGATACCACTGGCCACCAGTCGGCACGACATAGCTGTCCTTGGATCAGTGATTTAAAAAGCGCTAGGCGCCAAAAGGCGCCAAGGTCCACAAACGCCCGAGGCGCTAGGCGCTCGCCCAGGTGCTCGCCCAAGCGAAGCGAGGCGCTAAATTATAAAAATATATAATATAATTATAAAAATATATAATATAATTATTTAAAATTATCTAAATTATAAAAATATATAATATAATTATAACAATAATTTCAAATAAATAAAAATTAACAACATTAAAATCAAAATAATATATTATTAATCTATTAACAGAAAATTAATCATTTCAAAATTCAAATAAACTTAATATTAAGAGTATACTGAGCCTGATGGAGAAACGAGGAAGCAGCGGCGGCGAGCGGCGGCAGTAGCAGCAGCGAGCGGCGGCAGCGGCGGCAACAGCAGCAGCGGCGAGCGGCGGCAGCAACAGCAGCAGCGGCGAGCGGCGGCAGCGGCAGCGGGAAAGGGAAAGAGAGCGGAAGGCGCAAGCAGCAGGAGGCCTCGAGGGATGCGCGAGCAGCGGGAAGGCTCACGGGAGGGCTCGCAGGAGGCGAGAGGGCTCGCGGGAGGGCTTGCGGGAGGCGTGAGCAGCGGGAGGGCTCGAGGGAGGCGCGAGCAGCAGGAAGGCTCGCGGGAGACGCGAGCAGCGAGAGGGCTCGCGGGAGACGCGAGCAGCGAGAGGGCTCGCGGGAGGCGCGAGCAGCGAGAGGGCTCGCGGGAAGAGCGAGCAGCGGGAAGGCTCGCGGAAGGGCTCGCGGGAGGCGCGAGCAGCGACAGCGGCGAGCAGCGGCAGCGAGCGACGAGATCGCGATCGGGATCGGGATCGGGATCGAGAGCGGCAGCGGCAGCAGGTTAGTGTTGGGTTAGGGTTAGGGTTAGGGTTGGGGTTATATCGAACCAACTAACAACCGAACCAGGACCGAACCAGACCTAAAATTTTGGTTCGGTCGCCTTGGTTTACCCAGGCGCTCGCCCGAAGCGCCTAGCGCCTGGGCTCGGGCGAGCGCCCAGGCGGCGCCTGTTTGAAGCGCGCCGCCTGGGACATTAGCGAGGCGCTCAGGCCTCGCCTCGCCTCGCCCGAGCGCCTAGGCGAGCGCCCGAGCACCTTTTGCAATCACTGCCTTGGATATATCTATGCGTAGAAAAGTAGACAACACAATTGCCCTAGAGAGATAACAAAATGACATGTTTAGGATGAACATAGAATGTTCTCTCAAGGCATGAAATTTGCAACATCAGAAATTTATACAAGTAATGAAATTTGTTTGAGTTTTAGTTTTTGGGTCAGGTTGCTCCAAATGATATCAACCTGGATGAAAGATCTCTTCTTTTTTTACCAACTTTAAGTTGTCACATAATGTACGTAATAAACGCAGATAAGAAAAGACTTATATTAACAAAAGCAGATATGTGATCAGCTTTAAGATATTATCTCATTTGCTCAAGCCTCGCATGAAAGAAAGACATTGGTTCCCAGTTCAGAGATCTTATTTGTGGAAAATTGTATATAAAAGATGAGTTTTCCTATGTATTTGATACTTGAAAGTACTCTTATCACAATCTGGCCCAACAGGATAAGTCTCTCTCTCTCTCTCTCTCTCTCTCTCTCTCTCTCTCTCTCTCTCTGTGATTTATTTGAGATCAGTTTGTTGATCCCTTAGTTAACTCAAACCCCGTGTCTTGTCAACACTGAATTCAGTTTGGAAATTCTTAAATTTGCTGAAATTTGACACATTCTTGTGAAGTATTCCCCCAAAGCCATTTCTCATATTATGGATGAATGCATTGGTTGGACATGGACTTCAAAGTTCAAACAACACCAATACATGGAATCTATGATATTCTTTGTACTTTCTGATGACAAGAACGACAGTGTAGGTAAATGATAGAGCACAATATAATCACTTGTCACTTATTGGAATAAGGAATAATACAGTACACACTATGATATTAATGCATGAGATCAATCCATAGAAAGTACACATTGAACTACTTGGACAATGCAATGTTGTTGTGAAAATTATTGACGAGCCTAGCACCTTAAAATTATTGCCAATAATACAGTAACTTCTATATAGACATATACAGAATCTAGCTGATGAAATCGCAAAAGACAGTAAAGAGAATCCTCAAGAAATAAAGTTTCGGTTTTCAAGTTTGTACATCTTAAAATTCTTCTATCATAATATGTTCCATTGTGAGGTTATGTTTAAATAAGAGCATTTAAGTATGAAACTTCTGCAAAGATTTCCTTATTAAGGCATTGATGCAAGTACAAACTTGCAGGATAGATTGCATATATGGCCCTCAAACATGTATTTAAAAATCAAGCAACATTTTGAAGGTGTAAATATAAGCATGCACTTCCTTTTGGATATGCATGTAAAGAAGGAAAGCTTGAAGGTTGACTTGTGAATGATAATAGTAAAATCAACCTCAACAGGAGCACAAAACTATGCTCTGATTTTTACTTCAGAAACCAAATCATAGTACACTAGTGAAGAGAAGAAACTAAAAGCAAAAAACAGAAGGGATACAATACCTGGCTAAATTGATTTGCTGCAAGTAGCGTACGTGCATGTCGAAGGCTAGCCTCAGTCTTAAGCTCCATATGCACTCCAGTGACAGATGATGCAAGAACACCAAACTGATCACATACTTGTTGAGCTTCTTGTAGATTCCCCCTGGATTATACTCACTCAAATCGAGATACATCTAGGAATCTTCCACTACATTGTGTTTTAAGTTGCCAGCAAGAGCCAGATAAGTAAAACAAACTTCAAAGAAGATACCTATGTAGAGCACGTTCATGAAGCAACTGCAGCTTAAGCAGTCGGATGTGTGTGCTCGATACAGAAAACTTATCTTCTGCAAGCTTCAGAGCATTAAATGCTTCTGAAAAAATGAAAAAACAATTTTAGGACTCAAATATGTAATTTAAGATATTTTCTACCACTTGAACCAATGATACAACTAAGATCATGAAGAAAAATTATAAATCTACTTCAGACATTACAGGAAATAACAGTGTGAAGAACATGAAAACAAAAAAGAAGAATGCAGTCGTATCAAAATTTAAGGTAACTTCATAGTTACCAGTATATCCTTTGAATACACTCAAATGTTGGATTAGTTTGACATATGCTAGTGATAACTCCGATGAACTGTCACAGTAAAACAAAGCCACATTAACCTAAATATACAAGGGCTTCAGCTAATTCACAGTTTGCACAAGAAAAAAAATACAAAAATAACAAAAATTATCAAAACCATGAAATTTACTATTCATTAGCATCTAGTTACCTTGCAGCATCAGCGAAGCAAGTGGCATAAACCAATGCATTCATCCGAACTAACGGAGCACTGAAGAAAGAAAAGTCAAATTAGAGGATCAAGAACTGAGCCAAAATAATAGGATACCACCAGCAACTTTCAATTCATGTGTTATGAATTAACTAGGATTTACAACAGGTATTGAATGATAAAACTGAATCATCTAGCAGAAATACTCAAAGATAGAATCACTACAGAAGCTTCTCTTTCTAACAAAAATAAACAAGTTATATGCAATGTCGATTAACGACAGCTAGTGGATGATAAAGAAGAATCATCAAGATGGAATCACTATAAAAACATCTTTTCCTGCTTTAAATAAATTACACATCACATTAATGATTTATAGAGAATTAATGCTATAAAGAGGTATTGATTGTAATCCAGAAACTATGACATCATGTTATAATATACACCTTCTGCACAATGACTGATTCATGTCATGTATCATTTTGTGAACAGCATACAGGAAACAGGAAGTGTGATAAAACTAACTGAAATCTAAAAATTAAACCATCACTTTATATTAAATAAACCTTTGCATAAAGACTGATATGCCACACATAACAAGTGTTACCATGATAGCATTGCAGATTCTGATTGAACAAAACTCACTGAATCAATCATTATGAAAAATGACATATCTTGGCAAAAGAAATTATGAATCAAAACAGCTAATCTCTAGACTAGTGATCCATATAACTCATGTCCTGCTGAAACTTATCATATATTTGGCTCAAGAAGACATAAATTGTGTCCTGATGGCATCTCCTGCAGTACACAATTTGTTATTATATAATTTCTTTGGTGAAGTTGTTTTCCAGGATCATATAATTAACCTCTCATACTATCAAAATAAAATTTCACAGATGCTTTACAATAGGTGAGGGCATTGAGATTGAAATTAAATGTCCATCTCCCAGAAGGTGAAACCGACAATCAGCCTAAGGAAAGAAAGCAGTTTTGCCAGTTCAAGTACATAGAGAATTCAAATTGATGGACAGCTAGCAGTCAACTGCTGCAAGTTAATCAGTTAAATCAGTAACATGCCTTCCCATCAAGTTCCCAAAGAAATTAAGAACAAAGTTGAAATAATACCTGCCATAGTGCTCCCATGATGTAGCTCTAAGCAAATATGCTGCACCAGCCAATTGCAAGACGGACCCAGGCATTGGGTTGGGCTGAGCATAAAACTGAAATGTATCATAATCATTAACAGATAAACTCCTGGGTTTTTGTAACTTTTTGAGCCATGGATTGCCAACAGCTGATAAATTTTTAAGCCATGAAGTGCTAAAAGCACCAGTATCATTTAGCTGCAGAAGACCATCTGCTCCAAATTCACTCAGCACATGTGAACTTAACCTTAGTTCCTGAAAGGGGGTAGTCAGCAAGAATGGGAAAAAAATATTACAAATACTCTGGCAACATGTTTCAAGCAGGATAAAAAATAAGCAAGAGACAAGAAGTCCACTTACCCTGCAAACACTTGTAGGACATGTTCTAAGCTTCATAGAAGCTTTCGGACCAAAGGATAGCAAAGGCTTTTTCACATGCTGAAAAAATTAATCATGTCAGGAGACAAAAAAAACTTAATCTGCTATGTCATAAGTTATAACTTGAGAACATCATAAATTGGAAATATACATACATAAATATACACATATCTAATGAAATAAAGAAGAAAACCAGACAGCTCCATTTTCTATAGTTGTATAGAAATTCTAAACTATATAATTCCATGACCTAATAGTTGTACTGAAGTCCTAATTCAGCAGCGAATCAGCCAAAAAGATTGTCAGTCTCCATATCATTCATTTTCTACATTTATTTAGCTTCTGCAAAGGGGCCCCTAAATAGCTTCTCCATCAACGTATGTAGTAGCTAAAAGTTTTTGACAATAGCCCAAAACACAGTCATTTACTGCTTCTCCTAAGTCTTAACAGAAGTGAAGAAAGTGTTGACCTTTTATCCACTGTTTTAAGAATGGAAATATTAACAGCATTGACAAGAATTAAAAGTCAATTTCATACAGATTTACGTATAATAATCATTTTTTACTACAACAATTCAATCTTATGCTTCAGGGGCAGGATTAAAATCTCAATCTGGTACCAATACCAGTTGACAATTACCACTACCATGCAATGTGCCAAGTGTTGGCACAGAATGCTACAGGTCAGATGAGCCAAGAGAGAGAGAGAGAGAGAGAGAGAAGAGGAGGAGGATAGGAAGTAGCAGATGAGGAGAAGAGATGAGGGCAGAGGAAAAGAAGGTTGAGGAGAGAGAGGGAGAGCAGAACAAGAAAAATATAAGATAGATGTCAATAGGGTTCGGTACCATGCAGTCAGCTCGATATAGGTAGTCTACCACCCAGTAAAATAAACTTATGAGGCAGTATGCTCGATTTCTAACCAGATCAGATGAAATGCCCAGTCTGAACACCAATCAGCCATTTGAACAAAACTTCAAATCATGCTTCAGGATTGGAGAATAGAACATAGCATCTAAAATCACAACCAATTAGAGGTAGTGGCACACAATCCAGCAAATAAGATGTGATAGTAAGGTCGAATACTGATATATTATGTTAAAAATTTTGAAGCAACAAAAACCCCCAGTAAAAAAACAGTTAACTAGTTTAGGATCTAGGATTTGCCATGGTTCATCACAAACAATGCATATAGCACATGTAAATTGTGATAAATAAATTCATGCCATGATAATTTAGCCGAGACGAGCACAAGACAATTATTCTCACAACTTAAGGACTGTGCCTTTGGACAACTAATCCACCTCCTAGGCTCTCTTCATGATTCTATGTTGTTTCCAAGGCTTTACCGAAGACATCTGGAACAATAAATGCCTTTTATCATCTTTAACAGGAATAGGTTTTGCAACACTGCCACAAATAAATTTCATTTGTGCCAAGACGTTCAAAGTAGCATAAGCTTATTTTTCATTCTAAAATCGACAGGTTTGTCAATTTTGTTAGAAATGCTCCAGATCATACAGATTGATGTTGTTTACTTTACAATCAAAATATATAAGGTCCAAGAACAGAAAAGTTGTTTATACCAGATTCAGTCTAATTCTCTTGAAAAATATTGCTTCAGACTAGATTTTAAAAAAAATCATGTTTTACACTTTTCTTTATCCTCTGGAAAAAATGAATCATTTTTTTATTCACAATACCCAAACATGATGTATGAAAACTGCATAAGGGGCAAACAAAATATACCTTACCAAGATTTCATAGTTGTATAACTGAAAACTAAAGATTTTAGATAATCTAAATTCGAAAAGACATAAAATGAAAACTATCAAACTCACAATCGACTTAAGGACTCTAATGCCTAAAAGACTGCAAAAATAGAAGTAATTAAATAGAACTAGTCCAATCAAACAATGGAATCGGAGATCATGAGATGAGGATCCTAAGATGCATAAGCTTGTTCATTTTTTCATTTATACTATAGTATGAATAAATTAAATAATCTAGATTATAAAAATTATTCTTTTGATATTATGTTGTTATGATTTAAAGGAACCTACTCTAATGCCTGATACACCCTATGATATCGTAAAAGGGCCAACAAACTTATAAAGAGCATTCAAGTAATTAAAACATCATCAGAGAAGAACTTTTATAAAGGAAATTACAAAAGTTATTCTTTTGATATTATGCTGTTATGTTATAAAGGAACCTACTCTAATGCCTGATACACCCTATGATATCGTAAAAGGGCCAACAAACTTATAAAGAGCATTCAAGTACTTAAAAGTTAAAACATCATCAGAGAAGAAAAGGAAATTACTAATTTATTTAACAAAAGTAGGACTTCCAGAGCTTTCTAGAGTCGAACTTAGACTTCTTATGAAAGAAAGACTCTACGAGAGCTTAAGTTGGCCTCTGAGACTAATGCCCTTACAGGTTACAATTCAAGCTAAAGGGGTATTTATCGAGTTACAAAAGGCTCTAGAGACTTCAGAGATTGTTACAGATATATCTAAAGTTGTTAAAACTATTAACTTTATTTTATCTTTTGTGTGACAAGGCTTGTGAGGTGGCTTGCTTTTTTGTCCTAGTGATGATGTGTTGGTTGTTTTTTTACATCGACTAATATGATTTTTTGCCTTCTAATGTCAACAGAGTCATCCTTTATTATTTTTTCATATCTTCAAATGTTGATTATGCTGTTACACATCATTTTCATCCATTATTTCTGTAATATTAGCATTATTTTCATTAATAATATATTGCACCATGTTTATTGATTTATCATTATCTTCTTATGGATATAGATCAATATTATCATATTCATTTTTTATAGATATCAATCAACATTATTCTCACTTTTTCATTTTCGTGTTTTTCTTCTGCGTTATCTTCATTAATAATTTTGTTTTCTCATTCCCAAGGTGTCGTATCCTAGATATTATCGACTCTGTGATATATACGTAATTCAGTCACCATAATAATTTCTTAGTTGACTTCCTCAGTTCTTGTTATAAGTTGAATTATTGGCATAAATTTGTCAAAGTATAAATACCAAATTCATTGAGCAATTAGTCTCATGTCATATTGATATTTGTCATCCATAATATATTTTGCTTTGTAGTCCCTAATATTTTGCTCAGATGACTGAATCATATAAAAGATCATGGGATAAAAATCAGATGAATGGATCAAATACTGAAAAAGAATCCAGAAATCATCCTTCCATAGTTCGACCATTTGGTTAGGCAAGATGGATTTTGACACTGACGAGCTTGTTCATTTTTAATTGCAATGTAGACATGTTGAACTTGTAGAGAGATCTTCCTTTAAAATTTTATCCAAGGACCTGCATGAAAAGCTCGTTTCTCCAACCAGTCTTCTTTCAAGAAAATATGATATTTTTTTTTTCTTTTCTGAGCAATTTCCAACACTCATTATACCATTCTAAATACTTAATTGTTTAATGGTGTGCTATGATCATGTCTTCATAATCCAGATTGACATAATGGTTTTAGAAGTATTCTTTGTGAAGACGTGGGGTTATTATTTCATACCATGCCATTATTCATACTACTAGGGGTTTCTAGTACTCGATCCAATAAAAAGAATCATTGATGTAATTCTTGTTGATGCTGTAAGATTAATTTCATGCCCTTTGTTCTGGCTATCTCAAATATATAATGTTTAACTTTTTGTGATAGCTTTTCACTTTGAATTTTTGTATAAATTCTCGGACCACATGATAATACCAAGGTTCGTAATTTTGTATCGTACCGACGTTTTGAGCTTTGCTCGGTACGGTACGGGCGTACCGAGCAGTATGCTAGGGTGTACCGCTCGGTATATATCTTACGATCCTCATCTCATCATCATTAATCTCATTGCTTAATGCTTCATTGGATGATACATACCAATATGTCAGAACACCCCACTGTACCATGTGTCGATACGTACCATACCGATGGTCAATCAATACACCGGTATGGACTGATAAGATGAATCATGCATTAAATTATATCATCACTGATAAATAACATCACACTACACAATCTACGAGAAAAAAAAAATATTCGTTCATTAATTAATATTCCAATCACAATTTTTTTTTCCTTTTTTATAGACTCCCCAAGTGCAAAAAAACAAAAATAAGAAGCAAATACAATTACATCAAGGAAAATCAATTTTGGGGAAGATAAATTTTTATATTTGTTTTGGTAAATATTAAATAATATTTCTTCATGAAATATTTGATTAATAGGCTTCTTTATAAAGGCTTCAATCATCAAGAAGAGTCTTTTCACACTTGAAATCTTCAATCCAATCCAACATTTAACATTTTAACTCATCCTTTTATTTGCCTTTACTTTCTTCTCCTTGAACAATCTTGGTAACTAATGGAGGATTATTAAGATGCTATTCTTTGGCAACTTGTGACATTTGCCAAATAGCACCTAAAGTAATAAATTTATTCAAACAAATTAAAATAATCCAGCTTCAAAAAAGAACTTGGATTTATTCAAATCCAAGATTCTGGCAAGGAGAAACCTACTTGGCTAGGACACACCTGTTTTATACTATCTTATCTATCAAACTATTTGGAAAAAAAAATGATGAAATCAATGCTTTGTGTTTACCCCTATTGACAAGTCATCTCATAATGAATGCAAATTTTCACTACCAAATTTCTACCATGTGAATCGAGACACTTGAAACCCACATGAACTATGAAAAATATACCAACAAAGAAAAGATAATAAGAACTTACCTTGAGATCAAATTTTGCCAAGGCAAGATGATTGAAGGCTAACAAATTTGTAAGCTTCAAATGATCAGCCCTCTCAAGTGATCTTTTTAAAAGAACAAGTAACTGTTGTTGGGTGGACAATGGTGTACCAAGACCAGTAGTAGTGCCCAATGAATATGGAGAACCAATTATTCCAGTCATGTTTGAAATCCCTATCTCAGATAAGAGTTTGCATATGGCTGCCAACGTGTAAGCAAGGCATGAATCATCATTATTCTGTAAAAGGTACCATATTCAGATATGCTATTACTAATGTAGCAACTCTAGCAAAAACTGCAACAGATAGCAACAATGCAGAAAAACATGTAGTGCATAAATCTCCCACAGGAAAGAGAATTCATAATATACAGAAAGGCATCCAGATAACAAATACTAATAGTTTAATACATTACTTTTTTTTTTTAAGAACCTTTTAATTCATATGTGATTTTGTAAGAAAATATTACATTATCAAGAACCAGCTATATTTATTTTCACATAATACATATCAAATCATTACATAGATTATCTCAAGGCATAACAATGTAATGCAATACTTGCTTCAGGCTGCATGTGTCCTTTTACTCAATATGGAATCTGGGGTGTTTTGCATACAATTCATGCATTGACGACAATATTTCACTTTAGTATATTAACCTCATTGATTGGTGATTATTTTCTAATGATTACGTTTAAAATATTAAAATTGACTTTATTTTTGGAAAACAATGCACACATATGTTAAAAATTTCCATATTCCAGTACATCATAATCCAACTCTTCACTTCCACAAAATCATCCATGACTTCATGTTAAGTATTAGCACAATCCTCAAACACATTAACAAAATGAGATTGATGTTAAGAGCTAATGTACTTATCAGTATAACTAAATAAAGACTAAAGCATAAAACCATTAAAGCAGCAAGGTCTTGAGCTTAGTATCAACCACGTACTTTTTTCTTGCTATTGGAAGCAAATTTATGGTCCCATAAAATTGGGTCTCTAAGACCAAGAACTCAAGTAGAAACATCTCATTTGAGAAGATCGATGCCAGATAACAAATAACTGAAAAATGATTACTGATGTTAACAAACCTAGCTAGGTTGTTTTATAGCATATTTGAATTTAATAGTGAGAATAATGTTCTCCAACAAACAATAAGAATTTCATGATAAATTATAAAAAGAAGAATGTCATTCATAAACTCAAAGTTGACCAATCAGCCACATTATTACCTGTTGAGCGATCCGTACTGCTTCAGTTAGAGCCTGAAAAGTAGCAAAATAGAGGGATTATGGGTCAGCATATAGGTGCGTGTATAAAGGTACATGTGAGATCCTACTACAAGAAAGGAAGTGTTACCAGGCAAACCAGAAATATCAGTCTAATCTGCCTTTGACTGGATGACTAATTATAGAAATACAAATTCATCATTAGACTATCGCTCAAGATTTTGAATACCATACCGGTGTACCGATCAGTTGTCAATACGATATGTACCAAACTGTACCAAGTTATACCTAGCATACCGACACATGATACACTAAAATGTACAGATGTACTGCCCATACCGGTCCTCTATTGGACTAATACGTATTGCCCATACCGAGCGGTATGGTACGGTATTGCAAACCATGCTATCGCTAGTCATCAAAAACCAAAGAAGTGATAGCATAACTCCATGACTTCATAAACTTTAAAGTAATGAGCCTTTTATATTAGGTAATATGCCATGAAAATTATATAGGCTAAAGGTTGAGACCCAGCAATCAGGTACATGGCAATCAATCAAACCCTGCGTGAAGCATCCTTTGTTCAAGATTAACTCGAGCTGAATAACAAACTTGGTGGCTCAAGTCAACCCTGCTATGTCAAGATTGCCTCAACCAGCCCCCCCAATAAATGGATTCAGCTGATGAGTTTGACTTCATTGGTTCACATCAGACTAGCACTCCTCTAGTTAGTGATGAATAAAGAATCACAGTGTTTGACATAAATGCTGTATGCATGGAAAAGATAAGTCCACGGGATAATGGGTGTCGCAGGATGGTGGTGTAAAGGTCAAAATGTCAAACTGTCATCTACAACCGGAGAGGGAGAGAGATCGATAAAAATGACTTCCACAGATAAGTTACCTCCAAAGCCTTCTTAGGATGCCCCAAATGGCACTGCAGAGTGCCTAAGCATAACAAAGCTGTCTCAAATCTCCCAACTTCGAATTCAGACGATGGAGAGGGTGAACGACTAAAGAGTCCCTCCATCCCAGCACTTCATGAAAACAAGCAACCAATCAGAAAACAGAACAACATTATCAAAAATCTATCTAACATTTTAAACATTTAAAACTATACATGCAAAATGTGGACTAATTATGTGATAAACACTGTCATGATTGTTCCACATCATTATTTCCTCACAATAACAAAAATTAAACCATAAATGATTAATCAAGCACTTGAATATACTATACCTTCATAGAATATATGCAAGCAAACCTGTGCTAAATATTTATGCCTCTGACTATGATAAATGACATTCACAACTATCTGTCCAATACGTAGTATTGTTGTTTTGTTCAGCAAACTATTAACCATTTAATTTTTGTCTGTGATAATCTTTTCATTATGATGCATATTGAAATGTGATGTCACCTCTCCCTTATATTGGGTAGCATACAAGTTCCTTATTAGTCCCTCTGATAAATTGATCAACCACTGCATAAAGTGAGATGGCTATTTATCCATCGAATATTAAACTTCTTTCAGCATTTTGAATCTATCATTCAATGAGTGCATATTGAAATAAATATTACTTGTAACTTTGGATTCGGATGGTTAAAATGCGAAGCGAATTAGAGTACCGAGTAACCACTAGGTACCACCCAGGTTAAGGGAAAAAGTTGATATGTCAATAATTTAGTACTTAGATTAAGAGAAGTTTTTGTCAATAAAGATGTCTTTTTCATGCATTATTAATTTGGTAACTAGAATACAAATTATTTGAGTTATTTTAGCTGAGCTAAAGGATATAGAACCAGATGGATAGTGTGGCCGAGGAAAAGAATAAAAAATGAATAAGGATAGAAGCAATGGAGGATAAAATGAAGAAAAAACATTGGATATAGTTTGATAAAAAAATCCACTTCTTATAATTTTGTCTCATTTTTTCCTGTGTAAATTGGCCTTCCCATAGCCTGCATGGTAGAACCTTGTGCGCTAGACCACCCTTTGTATTATTATCCCATAGGCTCATGTATCCTATTGTCTCCTTGAAAAACCCAACACTTGGATACACGTCCATATCAAATTCTTGTGCCCATGTCCATACAACCTAAAATTATGATGAATGACAATAAGCAGAACAGTTCAATATACAATTAATGCTTCTTGCAACAATGCCACAAAAAGGGATCTCAGAGATAATTTAAAGTGTACCTATAATCAAAATAGCAGTGAAGCTCATCTAAAGCAGAAAGATAATCATTGTGATAAAGAGCGTTTAAGTACTGCAAATATCGTGCCTGCAACACAATTCAAGGGATAAGTGTACACAAGCTGAAGCAATATGCAAATAATCAACTTATTATAGAAGGGTAGAAAAGGTTTCAGATATCTGAAATTAAATATCATTCTCTCATATATAGGCTTTGAAACTTACACGATGAAGCTCTGGAGCTAGCTTTTGCAGCTGCCTTAGAGTAGCAGAAAATGAATACAAGGGAAATGAGATGGCATCCCTAGCAAACAAAATATGTGATCAGAAACTGTGGACAAAGTTTGTCAACCAAAGAAGAGAATATAACACTCACTTCTCAAGCAAATCAGCTTGCATGTTCAGATACCCTTCTATTTGCCACCTTGATCGAAGAACTCCTAAATTATCATCAGTTCTGAAATTATTGTTTAGCAAGGGAATAAGACCACCACTTTGAGAGCCACCATCACCATGTTTTATCCTCGGATCATCTGAAGCCTGATTATCTGGGCAATTACAATAATATGGTCCTTTACTGTGTCAACATTTGCTCTTATGTTAACAGAAGATATAATGAACTTAAGATCAGATATCAGTTAAACAAAGTAAAAGCAAAAGGCATCACTTTTTAAATCTGCTGAGAGTAACAAAATGTAAGATGTAAGAATAAATAATTCCAATAGCCACAATATTGGGTAGGTGAAAACGATCAAGCGAAAGGCTAGTTTGGATATGACAGGAGACCATAACATGAAAACAAGCATCAAGGAAAATGTACCCTCTGTTACCAAAAATGTCTTTTCAAACAAAAGACAAGCATTCTCTCTTCATGTAGTACACCTAAGCGGTAATGAAGCTCTTAACATATCGCATAAGATTATTACACCTAATCATAATGAAGCTTGTAAGAAAGTTCTGTAAATAAATTGTGATACTCCTTGAACATGAAACAATAAAGTTTAACACAGAATCATGTCACAGCTACCAATTAAGCATCACTGAACAAGAAAAAGGCATGATAACAAAAGCAGACATGCAAAATATATGAAACTTCAAGGACTACAAAGATTGGTCTATAAAAAGCAGGGACTTATATCTTCCCTACACCGAGTACAATTTGTTTGGTCATATAAACAGGAAAAGTGTGCCAGTAAAGAAGGGGCTGATTAAATATGCAAGCCATACATGCCTTGATCCTTGCTGGAGCACCCCAACTGACGCCACAGACCAAGCATAGGTTAAAACATCTGGTTAATTTAACCTTGACTAGCAGCTACGTTGTCGAGAATGATGAGCTATAATCCATGCCCCAAATTTGTCATACAATAGACACATGATCAATTTGGGATTAGATGCGCCAAAATTATGAACAGAGAATATAACAAAAAGACCCCTGAGTTGCACAATTTTATTCCACTTCAAACTAAACCTACCTAACGCTCCAAATAACAACCACATACTATTGATGTGCCCAATCATTTTATACAGAAACAAGGTACACTTTCATGATTGACAAAAGAAAATGATAATGATGTAGACATGTAGGTACATATGAATTACCATGATTGACAAAAGAAAGACTTCAGAGTTAATCAGCAGTGAGCAGTTGACAAAAGAAAGTGACCAGATTTGTCTCATGTAACATTATATGTATATAAGTGAATGGCTTTTAAAAGAATCAGCAAAATTAGAATCATAGAAAACCAAGGTTTGCGATTTCGAGTCATACCGCCCGGTATGGGCGGTATATACCGGTCCGTCCATGAACCGGTACGCAGACTGCCCACAACCGGGCGGTTTGCTCGATATAGCGGCCTAGCTACGGCGAGGCTGAGCGAGAAGCGTCGAAGAAGGAAGAAGAAGGAGAGGGCATTTGAAGAAGAGGGAGAATCAGGAGAACCTCGGCACGAACTTATTTCCACGCTCTTTCTCAATCCCGATCCAGTGCCACCCTCCCTCGACGATCCCAATCCAAGAGGTAACGGCGAGGAGAGTCATAAAGAGGAGGATCTAGAGGCGCGGGGATCAAGGGAGGCGGCAGCTAGAGCAGCGAAAGAGGCAGTCTCCTTCATCGCCTCATTTGCAACTCTGCGGCCTTCTTCGCCGAAGGCCGGAGACGTCTACGGCCTTCGACGTCTTCGCCGAATGCCACAGACGAGACGACAAGGAGAAGAGGAGGAGGCAACGTCGCAGAGGCTACGTATGCCTTTTTTTTTAATATTTTTTATATTATTTTTTATATTTTTTTATAAAAATATATTTTATATTTTTATATATTAATTAATATATATATATATATATATATCTATATATATATATATATATTTAGGCATATCGCTCGATATGCCTTGACATACCGTTCGATACAATGTACCGTACCGTGCCGAACAAAGCTCGATACACCGATACAATACGAAATTTTAAACCTTGTATAAAACAATCAGAAACCTAGACAAGTAACTATGAATTTAGAAATATCTTCAAATTAGATGTTTGAATTGGTCAAATAGATAAAGCCACATAATGTGGCTCATTAACAAGTTTCTCTGCTCATGGTGAACAAGTACATTTAAATTCCCAGACACCAGCCTAGCTAATATGGTTTGGTTCAATCAGCAGGAGTGTTCAATTTCACCAAATACAGCATATTGTCTATTTCTAAGGTAACAAGAATAATAAGTGACTTCTTAGATATTGTACCAACCAGGACAGAAACATATAGCAGCAAATAATTGTTAAAGCAATCAACAAAATGACAAAATAAGATATTAATCACCACTACTCAGAATCAGACTAGATTATGGCAAATAATACCATCTTATACTTTTGCAAAATATTTTAGATATCATGGCCCCTACTATATCAAAATTAACAGACCTTCAAGAAAACTAGAAAGGAATTTTGACGGAATGTGTGTCAAATTTTCTGCAGCTTGTGCATCATTTTCTAGCCCATATTCTTCAAATTCAGCAGCTTCACAATACACTTCTGGATCCTCCAGCAGTTCATGGAATTCTGATCCATTAAAATCATCATCTTCGGCCATTTCATATGTAGAATCATTTGAGTTACAGTATGCCACTAAGTTAGTCAAAAGATGGCAAACACCCTAAACATATTACAGAAAAAGAAGATGTGAGCCTTGACTAAGCTACTTTGCATAAAACTGTGAGATAATAAAATTATATGCATTAATGAATTCAAATCAACATGAACTTGGAGAATTTAAACAAAAATGATAGTCAAATAAAGCTGGAAAATTCAAGGAAACAAGCTAAATGGACATCACATTTTTTGAGTTGTCTAGCAACAACAGCAATACTTAAGTTGGAACTCATAATTTTTATTAGCATAAAGCGAACAGCAGCCTCAGCCATCCATTCCTCAGTTTCCTATAAACGTATCCAAATATCATCCTAGATATTATTATACTTGAGCAGAAAATAGCCTATCTCCTCCAAATTCAACTTGCAAATATAGAAGGGATTACAGAAGTTAATTCCTCAACCAACCTAGGGAACACCGTGACAGATCTATTTGAAAAGATAATCAGAGCTAATAAAAATAAATTTAGTAGTTAGAGGTAAAAGAGTCTTAAAAGCACAGTATCAGCTACTAGAAACTTGAAAAGTGATGATGGAGATATGCAATTAATAAAAAACGCTCCTTGAAGCATAGTTTGTTTCATACAAATTGTAATAACCAAAGTGTCATGTCTTATTTCTATACAGTAAAAGAATGCTGACTGCTGAGCCACTGCTAAGCATGTCTTGGTGCCTGGTCAGCTCAATCTGTGCCATGTGCCTGTGGGCACAGGCTTTGTGCTTGGGCTGGCACACACAGAAGCACAAATGACGCATCAATACTGGAATATCCTTCTTCTTTCGAGTATCATTTTGTATATACTCTTATCATACAAAAAGACCTTCCACAACATCCCTCTCCTGAGTGCATTTTTATCTGCACATTTCACAACTATAATTGCATCCACTTCATCTCCATATTTATGAGTTTCTATCCGCTCCTTGCCTGAATTCACAGAAGGGACATCAGATGCAACACATGTCAAACCTCGAGTACAAGCCTTTTCACGAGGAAAAAAGATAGCATAAAGCTACAACAATCACAAACAAACTTTATGCTTTATCTAATCTTAAACATGGCGTGCAGACTCTTCACATCACAGAAACATTCCCATGTATTGAGAGTGTGAACTTTACTAATAACAGTTAACTGATTTAACATAGTCTGATATTGTCTTTGTGATGTTATTTGTGGTTAACTAGCTTCTTAGTATCACAGAGCTTATACAATACACTCCAAACTCCTGCTCAATTCAATTGAAAAAGGGTATAGCCAGTATCCAGGAAGATTTATTGAACCTCGAGACAAGCAACCAGCTTCAGATGTATAACTGCACCAACTAGTTTAATTCGGTAGGGGGTAAAGACAGAAATTGGTTCAGAAAAAGCAAAATTTTGCTCGAAGAGATTACTAACTCATTAATTTAAAAAACCTGAACCACTATGAGTAGTGTCATCTAGACCTTACAACCAACTCAATTTTCCTCCAACATCCTATGTAAGACCAGAATGGTGGTATGTCAGAATTTGCCCCACGTAATATTTGATGTCCTCATCAAGATTGAAACATAGTCAAAATCAAACCATAGTATGATGCTCATGAGACTCAACACAGCTGTAGTTCAACATTTTGATGTGCTTTAGCCACATCCTCAAATAACCTTTCCTACTTGAGAGCATTATCATGCCCAACACTAGGTCTGCTCTAATATACCACACACACTCAACCTAATAACTAACTCACTAATTTAATAAGCATATACCACCAGAACAAAATACTTAAGTAGATTCATCTTAGCCCTTTAAACTAACTCAATTTTTCTTACACATATGACGTGGGACTAAACTAGGGTGTCGTGTACCACCTATCACAATTTATTGACCAACACAAAAACAACCGAAACCTCATCCAAGGTTAGTTGGTAGAGTAAATATAATGTTTAACAGCATAAGGACATTTAGGAACTAGCTTTCTTGAACTTTATCATGTTATTATAACATGATTTTAAATGTCATTAACAACTGACATAGAAACAAGACCCATTAAAAAAGAAAAAAGAATTACTAAGACTGATAGATTGACCAAAACAATGTAGCAAGCAATGACTAGAATATCTAAGTTGGTAAATGAACTTAAGATATTGCTTGGATATTAAATGTTGGAACAATATGGAGTTCAAAATGATAAGGAAATTAGCTGCATCTGTATCATACTTCAAACATATACAGTATATATATATATATATATATATATATATATATATATATATATATATATATTCAAATATTTTAGAATCCTTGAAGGAATAAGACTAACAAGCAATGGTTGGAATCTATGTGCTGTTTCATGAATGCAAGATATAGCTTAGGATATGCAGTGTCAAGATAAAGTAATATTTCTTAAATAAATAAGATATTGTTTACATTCTTGTGGCACATTCACACATAGACAATAAAAAAAATTAAAAGACTATACAAGAAAGAAGGAAAGAATGGAATGTTCTACAGACAATAGGATCCAAGAATTTGTGACATCAGAAAGATAATAAATAAGGTATGACCAAACTAATAACAACATCAAAATGCAAACACATTAAGAAACTTAAGTATACAACACAATGATGCACATCTCTAAACACCTCAAAGGGCAGCATATTGAAGGTCAGAATGCAACACCGGATAAAGATTCCCAAATGACTATTTGGATCCAACAAGGTCTGCTCCTCTTCCATAGATGAGCCTTCAGGGGCTGCAAGTACTCCTGACCAAAACTAACAGTAGTTTTCATGACATCTAAAAAACCATAAGAAATATGTATGCTTGCAAGTAAGAACGCATGTATGCAAGCACAAATAGATAAGAAGAAAATTGCATGATATGTGATTTCTACCTCGCAGTTTATCAAAAAAATTGAACAAATCATCTGGTGAAGATAGGACCAACAGGTTGCTTATCAAATGCTCACTTAACATAGCCAAACCACCAAGTGCCTTCAACTGATTTAGAAGTTCTTCTAATGAAGGATCCAAGAAACTCTCACAGGACTTCAAATCACAAAGAAAAGAACAATATAAGCTACTTAATTGAAGGAAACTGACTGTACCAACTAGTAACTTAGCTGCATGTATTAAGAAACTAGAAGATTGTGGATCAAAGATGAAAATTTGAAAAATGAAAAACTAGCAAGTGAGTTTCTGAAATGCGTTGGAAATAAAGAGAGTGATTTGTCGGGTACAAATTAAAGAAGATTGACAAGGACCAAATGCCAAACTTGATCCACAAAAAGTGTCACTGTTTAGCCAAAACTTAATGACCATAACCATAGTAAACTAACGAGTAGTACAACGCTTTTCTCACATTGGAGTAACACTTTGTTTGATGGAACTCCGAAAGAGTAGGAAAAGAAAAAACAGAGTTTGACAGTTGCCTACAGGACAAAGTACCAAAGTATATATGCAAAAAAGAACTACCAAGAAAGCAAAAAATTAAGAGAGAAATAGGAGGGGTTTCAAACGACCTATTAAGGGAAAAGTGGAAGAGACCAGGGAGGTGGTGGTGGGAGATGGGCTGGAAGGCTACCAAGAAAGCAATGAACTACCAGATCGCCCAAAAGACAGACGTAAGAGTAAGCTGAGAAAGATTGCAGGAGTATCGGATCAAACCCTGGTAAGGGAAAAGAGGAAGAGGCCGAGGCAGTGGTGGTGGGATATGGACTGGAAGGCGAAGGACATGTCCGGCTGCGTGTGTAGAGCGAAGACTTTCGGTTGAACTTGCTGAACATCGGCGGAGGGTGTAGAAATAGCAGAAAGCTTTCGTGTGTAGAGCGACTGGAATGGGTTTCAGACGACCTATTAAGGGAAAAGAGGAAGAGAGACCAGGGAGGTGGTGGTGGGAGATGGACTGGAAGGCTACCAAGAGAGCAATGAACTACCTAATCACCCGAATGACAGACGTAAGAGAATGATAGCAGGAGTGTCGGATCGAACCCTGGTAAGGGAAAAGAGGAAGAGGCCAAGGCGGTGGTGTTGGGAGATGGACTGGAAAGCGAAGGGCATGTCCGGCTGCGTGTGTAGAGCGAAGACTTGGACGAGGTGGCAGACGGCGATCTTGTGGGGGGTGATGTCGAACACCGGCGAGCCGCCCTCCTTCAAGCTTCCTCCGCCAGCCATTGGTCGAAATCGCCGCTCGAACGGCTCGGAGCAGCGGAGCGGAACGAAACGAGGGTTTGATTTCCTTTTCCGCCTCTTATCAATATTTCCATCTCCGACCATCGAGCTCCAAATAAAAATTGAAAGGGCAATACTTTTCTTACCCGATGTCGGATTCTCGCTCTCTTACCTCCTTTGTAATTGGAACATAAGTGGGACCATACGTGTCGCCCAGATCCAAATAAAGAGGTAGCGTAAGACACAGTTTATTGCTTTATCAGTGAATGCACAGTGGTATTACTTAAGGCTTCTTCATTGTCACAAATGGATTAAAATAAAAAAACAAAAAATAATGGACGTTTGACTTAGAAATTTTTTTGATATTATGTTTTTAAGCAAATGAAACCCCCTAAATTGATTTTTAATATCTTTCGTTCTTTATTATCGTCTATTATTATTATTATTATCATTGTTGTTGTTTCTCTTACTCCTACGGCTTCCACTTGGCCCTTCCCCGTCCTCCTTCATTGTTTATCATTTCCTATCCTCGAACTCTCTTTTTTTTTTGTTCGTCTCTTTTCCTTTCTTCCTCTCCTCTCGTTCGGGGAGGTATAGGTAAAAAGAATAGGAGAAAAAAAAAAGATGGGCAAAGAGGAGAAGAGGAGAATGGATATCATTCAGAATATATAAAATGAAAACTATCATTCAGAAAGAAAAAAAAAATTTCCATTCTCTTATCTCTGAATCTTTTAAGTTGTTTCATATAAATTTACACATCTGGATCTTGATCCAAAAAACTTATTTTTACATATCCATGATGTAATTCAAAATCACAATGAGTCACCATGACAATTCTTAACAAGTTCATTTAAAAACTAAAGAATTTTTTTTTTAATTATGATCAATATATTTTTTTGAGTAACATCTTTGACTACAAGCTTGACTTTATATTATTAACATTATCTTTTAAGTCATGTTTAGTCTTATAAAATAATTTATAATCGACTCTTTTACAATTATTGGACAACTCAATGATTTTTTGGACACCACTCTAATCCATTAATTTTAATTATTCTTTCATTGCTACTACTTTTCAACATTGTTACATTTTATAACTTATGAAAATAATAAAGTATTTTTTTGATTCATATATTATAATTTAATTTTTATATTTATACCACATAATCACAAAAATTGATAGGTCAGTTTTTTATTTAGTATTTTCTTAAGATTATCGATTGTGGTTGTTCTACAAATTTAATAGTAGTGATATCTACGTTATATAGAAGTTTATCAATATTATTTTATTATTTACATTCATCAAATCATTTTATGATTTAAGGGTGTTAATAGCTTTAGACATTATATGAATTAAATATATATAATTTTATTTCAATAGGTTTTTCTCCATATAATAAGGAATATGGAATGATATTTTTAGTTTATATAATTTTAAGGAGTTAATGAAACTATATATCCATTTCAGACATTTGATTGTATGGTCGTTATAAACTCAAGATACATATTGATTCTTCATAATAAATTTTTATTAAATTACAGATATATTAAGCTTATCATCACCAGAAAAAGGATAATTCATTGAATATTAAAGATTTTTTTCAAGTTAATATGAAATATTTATCTATTATTTATAACATGAGTTGAAGCACCAAGTATAATTCATTGAATATCAAAAGTGACTTCTATAATATTTGATTCAAAACATACAAATTTCATTTTCTAATTTTACATAAGATGCTTCTTTTTTACATGATTCAAATCCTAATCATTAATCATCATAAATATTTTTTATTGTATGAAAAACTAGATTTCACAAATTAAAAAGAATGAAAAATCCAATATACCATTGGGGAAAAGGAAATGTAGAGCTGTTTGATACAAATACTATGGTGTTTCAGACCTTTCAAAGCAGTTTATAGATCAAAAATATATTTCTCATCATGAGAGCAGATTTGTAGCAACACAATTAGACAGCACATGCATGTCCAAAGATACTAACAGATGCTACTGCAACAAGGAATCCTCTCAGGAAAATTCATGTCCACATGCATACATGCTCAACATCTTTCATCTGCATGTTCAAAGATAGGAGGCATTGGAAAATAGCTCCCATGGCTGAGACCAGTATCAGAAGTTCATCATAAAATAAATCCCATCAACTTGAACTAGGTGATTGATTTCAAGTTCAGGATGGAGAACATGATATAGCTTTCTTCTACCTCATAAAATACAAACTTTTTGCTTTATTTTACAAGAAGCACATCAGGTCCCTAGTTACGACTCACAACACCTACATGCCTCAAACAATATACAGCCATATTCCCCATTAATTATCCTTGCATTTTAGAAGACAGAAACAGAAAAACTCCTGCAGCATTTCACAGCTCCAACTCTCTTATGCACATAAAAATGGGAAGAGAAAGCTTTCTGCCAATGTCTATCCAATTGCATTTGCAACATCAAAACTTCCCTCTACATTAGCTTTAGCTTGTGTCTTCTCCCGCCAGTTCTGCCCCCACATCTTTGCCTCCGCCAAAGCTCGCTCCCGGTCAAAATTGTGTCTCAGGATTGCTACTGTCTCCTTTGAAGAGTCCTCGGAAATCATTTGCTGCATATGCCCAGGGTCTATATTATTGACCCTAACTGTCAATTTTGCACCTTCCTCACCGCCACTCCTGCTGGTTCTTTCACCACTAGGTCTAGTGTTAACTGCAGACGCTGCACCAGGATCATATGCTTGGGATGCCAAGTAGGACAGAGCAGTGACAACATCAGCGATAACAGGACGCGATGCAGCTTCTTCTTGGATGCACATGGATGCCACAGCGAGAGCTTGATAGAGTCCACGCATGGGAAATCGACCCTGTAATTTTGGGTCAGCCAGACCTGGGAGTTTCCTTCGCTCCTTAAACATAGGACGAACCTGAAGTATGTGTATGTGATTTATTGAATTTGAATTGGAAAGGTAGCAATCTTCATATTGTTGAGAAATTCAAGCAAACAACAGATCACAGCAATGGATAATCTCATGATGATATCCTGGGACATGTCACTAGAAGTTGCTACTAAACTTGTCCTACTTAGAGACCATCTCTGGTCAGGTCTTCTCATGACAATCCTTGTAGACAAATTAAGTTACATTTATAATGCTGTCTCAGTTTCATTTTCACTTTTTTTCCTTAACAGGCCATTTATGGAGGGAAAGACTTTGATGAGAAGCGATTCAGTAATAGGCACTCCAATGTGGTGACTAGAATGAGCCCTGGTTTCTACAAAATTTTGCTGAATTAAGTTCAACAGAAAAGCATTTGGGTTTTACATGTAACTGAAAGTTTTTCTTGAACAACTTAATGGCTGCTATAAGATATATCACAAATTAAGAACTATATACTTGTAGAAGTAAAAAAATGCACAATATAAGAACAATTCCCCACTTATAAAACTGTGCGACTAGTTTTGCAAGTGCACTTCCTCAATCAATTGATGGGATGCACTCAATACGTTGTGTGTCATCCCCTGTTTTAATGATGTGTATACCAGAAGGCAAAAGATGCAACCATAATTTCAAACAGGTGCCCGAGCACTCTTTTACTTTTAGACATGTGCCAGACCACATCTTAATGTGAATCCGAATGGAACTGCACTGAAGATAAGGATAGGACACATATTTCCCCAAAATATTGAGGCATGAAGATCAGAAATACCCACAAAAAGCAAGTTGACAAAGCTTACCCATGAAACAAGATTTTGCTCTGCATGCGTCTTGGTACTGTCAATGGCCTTCCGTCCAGTAATCAACTCCAATAGTACAACTCCAAAGCTATATACATCAGACTTAACTGTTAATTGTCCAGTCAAAGCATACTCTGGAGCACAATATCCATAAGTTCCCATCACCCTTGTTGAGACATGAGATTTATCACCAACTGGACCAAGTTTTGCAAGGCCAAAATCTGAGAGCTTCGGGTGAAAGCCCTTATCTAGTAGTATATTGGAGGCTTTTAAGTCCCTATAGATAACTGGAGGATTGGCTTTATCGTGGAGGTATTCCAACCCCTTGGCGGCCCCGGCTGCAATTTTCATCCTTGTATTCCAGTCAAGTGGACTCTTATCAGGTGGAAGGTCTGGAGACAGACAAATAGGTTATTCACAACGTCTCTACCTATCCCATAAATTATTTCAGTCAATGAAGATACAGATTATCAAGTCAACAAAAACATTTGTTATATGTTATGTGGATGGATAAAGAGAAGTAACCTATTCGATCAACTGAGATGTACATATCCGGATGTATGCCTATCTGATTTTAAACCTGTTGTTTAAAATCAGATCCTATCCTAGTGGCCTCCATAGAAAAAGGTCCATAGAAGTGCATCATATCAAATAAAATATCCGGAGTACAGAGCCGAGTCTAAATGACATGGCTAAACAACAAACTAAAGTTTAATAAGCCATTGGTAACTCAATGACAATTTAAGTGCATTAAAATGACCCTCGAAAACATTTATTTATTAGTGACAAATAAATGAGTGGAACAAATGAAAAATAAGCAGGGGAACATATGCGGAGTTTGTTTTATGAAAAATGTATAAAACGTTAGTGATCCTGTGTTTTCATATTGAAAACAGCTAAATATAAAAATTTCTATTGACATCTTGAAGATTGCAACAAACATGCATATGCACAAAGTCCATGTACTCCTGTTGTCAAAGCCAATGGTGGGAACTGGGAATAATGAATTTGTGGATTTCTCATATATGTCAGGTGCCAAATTTCTCTGCAAATAATTTGTTTTTTTTTAATTAACTAGAATATTTTGTCACATAATTATATAAAATAAAATATAAATTCTTTATGTTTCAGTGAGAATAGTTATTAATCAATTATGAATAACTTGCATCATAAAATGACACATCACATAGATGACAAGTACTAAATGATAATGAAATTTGATCTTTTTAGGTTCCACAATTCTTCCTTACTATTTCCAAATTTTAGAAGTTCCTTTTCCAATTACCGAACTTCTTTTGCCATAGCACATTATCACTGAATGCCAAGCTTTCGGCTATTGCAAGTCCTAGAGAAAGTAGAAAGTACTTTCACATGGATGATGGATAAAGTCTATATTAAAAATTATGACTAAAGGAGATATTTAACCTTTTTCTTCAGAGAGAATATACATAGCTAAAGTACCAACTAGTTTTATAAGATCAAGTAGACAAGAAGTTAATGCACGAACAACCTTTAAGATGGAACACATGTAACATATAATAAAGAGAGACACAAAGAACCAAAGTAACATACAGGCTGAGCAGGTATAACAGAAAAAGAAACCAACAGTTTCTCTTGGTCACATGACAAAGCATATGGGTATGACGCAAAGAAAAGACAGGGAAGATGCAATTAAAAGGCTCCAAACAATCATCAAGTTGAAAGACTTCCATTAAGATGAGAATGGACAAAGAGAACACCAAGTGAACAATGTCCGATTAGGTGTTAGGTTGAGTCCTAGTTGTCCTTTTGAATTAGATAAAATTATATTATACTATCTATCATCAAGTCATAAAATATAAATAATGTTTTCCTTGGTTCAATATATAGTCTCATGCTAATTTACTGGCATCTGACAAAAACATGATGTTCTTCACATCACTTACAGTAAGTAAATGACCTTCTGGCCATCTCCTATCTGGATCTAGGCACCCTCTCCCGGCCTTTCCTCTTCTGTCTCTCCTCTCTTCTTCTCTTATTGTCGTCTCCTCTTCCTCCTTCCTGTGATCAGGCAGCCCAGACCATTCAATTCGAGTTCCAGACACTGAACTAGATTGTTTCATTTTTTGTTTTGTTTTTTTTTGGTTGCCTAGTTCGAGAGTGAATCTTGCTAATCCCAATTTGGCTTGCTTGATTTGGATACACATCAATTAAATTTTAAATATATAAATGATCTAACTTGAAGCCTTGACAATGAATTTAATCCTTGATGGATAAAGAAAGGAATAATAGTTTTGTTGTTAGTAATAACATCCCTCCAATTTTATATATTAAACTCCCTTTTGATCGATAGACAAGGCCGACCAAATATTGTTTGGCTTCTTTTAGCAAAAAGTGGTGTGATGTTAGTCTACTTAAATAAACCTAGTTAAAGTTTAATAATCAGGTTGAGTTCAAGAAACTCAGAGCCAGACTGGACTGGACTCCAAGCTTTAGCTGCTAAGCGAAGTATAGTCGACTCACAATCCCACAAATTCCATCAACTCAAAGAGCCTGTGAACTATGATAATAGAGACTAGATAATGATGTACAATCATGTAAGCTTCTAAAAACTTGTTCCGTTATCATATTAACAGACTTATCAACTGAAAGTTGCAGCGAAATCCTATGTGATGACAAAGACAGCCTCAACTAAATGTTGATGGTGAAGGGTGTACAGAGCCGAGTCTAAATGAAGAATGCACATGCCCAAAGTCATATGTAAGGATATTGCAGCAACAAAATTTAGAAACTTGGCCTTAGGTTTAGCCAGGATATGAGTTAGTGATGTGACTTCCATCAGTTATCATGCGGGCCCTTGTCTATCACATAGTAATGAACCAAAGAAAAGCAGGTTATGGAACGAGAATGTTTATAAGCTAAAGAAGCCTCTAATGGGAACCAGATTTAGGAGTGAGTAACATGATCCTTTTAGATGCTATAAGCTCTTCGAATCTTTTAATTTCTTTTCCATGAAAATAATGAGCTTTCTAGAAGAGGTAAGCTTGATATAAATATGCCAAGAAGGACACCAACTTACACAAAAATTGATTTCTTCGATTTCAAAGTACCAAAATTGAATGTCTCATGAATCTAGATATCCTTAAGTACACAAAGAAATTGAAGATGAAAAACCAACAAAGGTAAAGCATGAACAATGCCTCAGAATGTAATAACCTACACAGCAAGAATTATTCAAATAGACAAAAGGAAGATCCTCATTTTGTGATGAGTCAAGCAAAATTTCTATGTCAGAAAATAGAGATCTTACCATGCAAATGATCTTCCAACGATCCCAAGGGCATAAACTCATACACAAGAAGGCGTTGCTCTCCATCAGCGCAATAACCAATTAGATTGACAAGGTTGGGATGATGCAACAGGCTAAGCATGAGGACCTCAACCAGGAACTCCCTATTTCCTTGGAGTCCATCCCTATCAAGCTGTTTTACTGCCACAACCTGCAGGTGCGCATAGACATCCGTCCCCATAATGTGAACATACAACTCCAATCTCCAACTTTGAGTTTACTGGCCTTATGCAGTTAAATATCAATACTTGATAATTGTCATTTTTAGCATTGCAAATATTTAACATAAGAACTTAGTGAGACGTTACATATGTTGATGAAACTTTAAGCGGTCCTCAGGCACAATTAAGCAGATTGAAATCGACTAACCACAAACGGGAGGTCCTCTCATTCGTAGAGTTACCTGACCAGTACTTTCCAGGCGCCCTCTGTAGACCCGCCCAAATCCTCCTTCCCCGAGAAAACACTCGGATCTAAAGTTACCAGTTGCAACAGCAAGCTCTCGGAAGGTGAAAGTCTGTGCCGAAATAGAAAATTCAGCCCCCCTTTTCTCGCCCAAGGATTCCTTTTGTGTGTTCAAACTGTTGGGTGTCCTCTTTCTATCATCATTCCCTGCAAATTCATGATGCAACAAGACAGAATCGAATAAGTAAGATTTTACAGTTCGCCGAGGGTTCTTAAATGGATCATCTGATAAAAAAGAACTCAAGTGAATTGAAAATTGATAGCACGAGTCAAGAAAACCCATTAGCCCCATTTACACTATCGATAGCACCCGAGAGCAACGTGACAGGAAAAGATAAAAAGTCATCGCAACTTTCTTCTCTAATGACCCGAGATAGATCTAGCCACGAATCACGTTTTCCATCATCGCAGATAAAGCGGCAGACAGACTTTTCTTCTTTTCTTTGATCTTTCAGCTAAAAGATGGCCAAAACGCCACTTTAACAAAGGCAAGCGAGATGGCATAACAAAAACACCACGTCTGGACCATATTTCTCGGCATCAAACTCGAAGCACTCGAGCTACAGATCAAATCCGCGCAGGAGCTGAAACTCACCCAAGGATAACTTCTCGACGCGAGGCGCCACCATGGGCTGCTCCTCCCTCTTGCGATCGCTCTCGTTCCCGCGGCCGAGCTGCGCTCCTTCCTTCGATTCGAAGCACGGAAAGCAACCCATGTCGCGGAAGACCCGAATCTGCTCAACGACGACCACAAGAAACAGGGCTTTTCATCGGACTCTCTCGATCACCGCTCCGATTCGACGGAATCGCCGGATCAACCGCTTCGGGGGCATCAAATTGGGTCCGAATTCTCGCTATTCAGATCACGTCGACGTGATCTAAATAGAGAAATCAATCACTCGGAGGAAGGGGTTACCAAAAAAGAGGGATTCTTATGCCTTTTCGGACCTCTGCGTGCGTGTGTGAAAGGAATAGTGGAGAGTGGGAGGCGAAGAAGAAGAAGAAGAAGAAGAGGAAGTCTCGCCCAATGCTTCGGCTTCTATTCGTACTATATCTCTCTACATAATAATATCTACGTGTCAAATAATTCATATACAATACGAAAAAAGTTGGATCTCATGATAATTAAATATAAATATTAATATTAATATATATTTGTACCTTTCTTGTGATTTGATTAACACCAAACATTAGGGGTATGTTAATTGTGAGGAAAATAATTAATCCAGCATTTCACATATCATTTTAATCTACTAATTTAGGATATCTAATTCTAAGATCAACCACTTGGCCGGTTTTGGATATTTCTAATTGAATGCAAATGTGGTTTCATCATTTAAGTGCATTAACTCGATCCTAACATGGCCATATGATCAAGGACAGCTGCAATCAACACATCCATGATTCATCCACTATTTATTGTTTTCCAGCGTTTGGAAATAATATGATAAATTCGACATAGCATATGTACATATATATATATCAAGATTGGTCATATGCGGCACTACCATTACATATGATGTGGATACAAGAGATTAGGCATGGGTTGAAGCTTCATGACCATCCATCCATCCGACCCCGTCCCATTGAATCGAGAGCATTGGCCGTCGAACACAAGGTTGAAGTCAAAGGATTTGGGAGCTTGGCAGGTGCGGCAAAGTGCGTGTGGAGTTGGAAGTTTGACTTGGGCGTCAATTTTGGCGTGCACTCAGTTCTTGATCTTGTTTGACACCGCAATTTTTGGTTGATATAATTTTTGCTCGTTAGATTAAATGATGAATAATATGTGAGAACTCGAAAATGTGACATGTCCAATGATTCAGTAATGATAAGTGGATTGATCCATTTGTTTGTGAACTTAATTGTCGTGGTCGATGAGTCAACACGGCTTAGTTCACAGATCGATGTCGGGAGTTCACGATCGGTTGAGCGAAGCGTCGAGGGTGGCTTCATCCACGATGCCGACGTCGTCTGAGGGGAAGCGCTTCATGGTTGGGGCTCTGGTGTCGTCTTCGGAGAGGCTGTTTCTCGGTCGGGATAGTCGCACTTCAGGGGGTGACAACGCTCCTACACAGAAAGCTCTCGTCGGGTAATTTTCAATTTTGGCCCCTCGATGACTAAGTTAGTGATTGATTTTTTTTTGTTCTCTCCTTTGGCCATATGTCGGTCAGGGGCTTTTATACTACTATGCAAGGACCAACCGTACACGGGTTTGGCGCAATGACCGATCCCCGAGGGGCGATGTGGTACCTTATGCGATCGTTATCCCGGAATGCGTAAAACGGCACCAGGCGGCACCGTCCCGAGTTTTCCGGGACGAGACGTATTGAGGGGTGCCTCGGCATGGCTCTTGACTCGGCATGCGGGGGTCCCCCCTCGTGCTGATGTGGCAAGGGCACGGGTGGTGATGTGATTGGAGTCTAAAATATACCTTATCACCATCGATTACTGCATCATATCATTCGAATTATGAAAAATAAATATTCATGAACAATTATTTACAATTAGTACTAATGACAAGAGGAGGTAAGGAAAGACTTCAAAATATTTTAATATAAACTTAATTTTTAATTATATATATCATTTATTTTTGTTTTTTCCCAAAAAGAAACTTTTTTGTTTAATGATGTCATTATTTCAAATAATTTCCAAAATATCCTTCACCAACCCTATAGAACTTTTTTCTCCCATTGTATTGTTTTAGGTTGATGTAGTTTTTGGGATATACTTAGAAACACTATAAATGATTGAAATGAACTTATAATTTTAACCAAACTAATTAAAAAGTCTAAAAATATAATAATCTAATGATACATGAGTAACGATAATAAAAAATATATGATGTCACTTATAATATTTTAATAATATTACATTATTTTAAGCACCTCAATAGTTTAATAGTACTATTATTGAAAAAAATCATAAATGAGTCAAATGAAAGTACTATAATAGTTAAAAATTGGTAAAAATAAAAAATAACCCAAAAAACACATAGAGTTGGTGAGGGATTTTTTTACAAAAAAAAAAAAATCATCCATATGTATGAACAAAAATGAAATGTGGTAATTCATTGATTTTTTTTTGCATATTTATCCTCTTACATTTTGAGTTGTGTTATCTACAAAATTATCATATCCTCTAAAAAAAAGGTGGATGATTAAAATGCTAATAATAGTTTAGATATTAAATAATATTATTTAAATTTAAAAATTAACTAATAATATGCTATTTTCAAACGTTTGAAGAGTAAATATGTACAAATATAAAAGAAAAGTCGCTCCCCTGCGTAGGTCGAACTCTTCAGCATAAGGAAATCCTCACGGAAGCAGGAAACATCGCCCCCATTGTAGGGTTTCCTTGTCTCCCCATATTGCCCTGGCATTCGATGCTGCTCTCGCGCCGGTCTCACCAATCCCGCTGGATTTTACCTGCACAGGTGCGATTTTTCTTCTTTTTTTTTCTACTAGAAGTTTGCTTTGGTTGTAGAATTCCTGATTCATGGTAAAGGACTTAGCTCGATGAGGATCTGGTGGAGCCCAAATCGAGGCTCTATCCGGGGTTGGTTGTCGTCGACGATTGCAACGCTCGAGAAAAGAATAGTCTCCGAGTGGCCCCGAGGTACAGTTTTTGCTTCCTTGTCAGAAAAGAAACTCCTTTGATGAGCATCCAAGTGCTTTTACTTAGTTGGTTTAAGATCCATAAGAAGTAAGGAGATTTTATAACTTGGAAGATTTCTAAGTTGTACCCTTCCCTGTTTTACCCTGTGAAAAGAAGGCTATCTTTGATTTGTCTTGTATTTGTTTGGTAGCAAGTAATTTCATTCGTTTTGTTTGCTGATAAATTGTTGATCACCATGATTCCTTGACTAATTTTCTAGGTTTACACCTTGTGCTACGTGGTACATGGAATAAGAATGTGAGATGGTTGCAAGACTCGAATGGCTATCAGCTTTAAATGCTAGATTTACGGGTTTTGTTGGTAAATACACTCGGCATGAGTTGGAAATAGATCCAGCCAAGCCTTGGGTCATTGGTCAGATCAGTGGATCAACTGACCAGACCATTTTTTTATTTTAAAAATATTTTAAAACATATAAAATAACTTAAAATTATGTAATAAAAGTCTAAAATACCATAATTATACAAAATTGAACAACTTTGACAAATAAAAGCAAAACTTCAGTTGTGTAAAATATGAAAAAAAATGATAACATCAATCAATATTGTGAACATAAACTTTTATCCAAATTAAGTCAATACGTGACAATATTTTAAAGGTTAAAAAGTGCATATGCAATCCAATTAATTAAGCAAGAATAGTGATATGGAGGTAACATACGACAAAAGTTTAAGTGAAACATATGTTAATAAATTCAATACAACAAGAAGAGATGACAATAAGAAGATGATTTCAGGAGCAAGAGCAACCGAGGGATGAACGTAGATGATTGAAGGAAGAAAAACGCATAGAAGATGCAGAATGTTGTAAAAAGAGGAGTGACCGGAGGAAGACGAGATGAAGAGAAGACACAAGAGAGGAAGGATAGAGAGGGAACGATGATGGAAGGAGATGAGGTAGGGGGAGAAGTGGCAAGAGGGAAGAAAGGAGGGAAGCAATCAGATGAGAAAGGTCAATTTCCTGCTCACTTAATCTAAACTCAAAATTGACGTAAATTATCATCTAAAAAATTAATAAGAAAAAAGAGAGTTAAGGATACTTAAAGAATCTTAACTTTTTTGTAAAACCGAGTCGATCTTATTAAACCCGACCTGATCTTGTTAAACCCGACCAAGTCATGCAAGTTATCCAAAAACTGGTCGAGTCAACCAACTCGCTCCGGTTCTTAAACATAATCGACCCAATAAATGAGTGAAACCAGTTAATGGTCTGAATTCCCGTTTTTTAAGTCTGACTATCCAGTTGAGTCCGGCTCTGATAACTATGCTTTATTTGTGCCTTATGCCGAACCTAGAATTGTTTTTTGAACTTGGAGTTGACAGCGTGAAGTCTTCAAGTTTTGTTTAAGCATATTATTATCTTGCATTCTCTTTTAATTTTCTTTCATTTAACTTTCTAGACTTCTATTGATGGATGAGGATGATGTCTTGATTGAATCAGTGTCAGGAATTTCATTGCTTGTTTCCAAAACGTTTGAAATTTGAACTGTCAGATATTTTTTGATGTCAAGGATCCCCGAAAGCAGAAGGATGGATTTCTTTTTGCATCTTGCACTTGGATTGAATGTTAGATTCAGTTTTTAGGAATGGTTGGTGGAACCTAGGTAGCTTTTATCTGCTGTCAGTCTTTGTAGTTTCCATGATTAAGAAAATTTTCTTTCATTTAAAGTCCATTTCATGTTTGTTTGGCAGTGATGGTTGCTAATTTTACTTTGCTTAAGAAGGTAAACAGTTCCTGCTTTAATTAACTATTTCTGGCTGTGCTCTTACTTAGTGTCAGTTCAAGGCTCACCAGAGGTGGTTTCAAGTTAGTCCTTTTGGTTTGTCTAGGCCCTTGTGCTACTTAATTGGCCTTCTTGGCATGTCTCCACAGTGTATAGGCTGGTTTAAGGTGTATGAATTTGTTGGACTCTGTTTTGATTCTTTTAGAATTGTATTATCTAGGTGGTTACTTGTGCCAATATGGTAGGCAAACTGCAGTTCATATATTTTATGTGGTGTGTCAGTATGTGGTTAGATCACATACTTGATCCCTGTATGCTACGAACAGGTGCATATATACACCCAATCAGCCAATTACATGGACTTTAGAGGTTTTATATGCTTAAATGGGTTGATTTGCTTGGTCAAATGAGCTGGCATCCCAATTACGGTATCTTTTGAGCCCTAAAACTTATCTCCAACTATTCTTGTAATTCTCTGTTAATGAACATGGTGAGCACTAAAGTACAACAATAATTAGTAATGGCAGCATGTGTTTGTAGGCAACGCAAGTGTGAATATGTGCCTTCTTCATCTTTTAGTTTTCTGATACTGTGAAATTCTAAAGCAGAGATAAGATCAAGATGGTTACAAATGCTTTAAAGCCAGAGGAATTGCGAAAGTAAGTTGTGATAAGTTCGTAGTTGAGAATACATATGGAAGTTAGTTTAGGTTGGAAATTCCCTCTATGCTAGTCATGGATTTTAGTTCTTATATGATTGCCTTTTACACCCTATTAAAAGTGTAGGAAACTTCTCTCCACCTTCTGCAAATGTGTTTGAATTGGGTTATTTTAATGTTTTCTACTTTCATGCAGATTTTATATGTATATTAGTTTAGCATGGAATGTTTACGACGTAACAAACATGTTGAAAACTGAGGCATGTACCTAATAGTCACAATGGCCACATAATATATCATGTTATCCTTTTAAATGTTTTACTATTATTTCACTTATATTTTCGATACCTTGTCATCTGTATTTTCTTAGAAGATTCTTTTGGAATTAACAAATCTTGTCTTTTGGTTTGCCATTTGCTAAAGCTGTCAAAAGTTTTAGGTTTGGTTGTTCAAATCGTCAAGTTTTCTGCTTGTTCATCACTTGAGTTATAAATATTTGAATCTGAACTGCAGGATGCTCTGCCAGTTTAATCGGAAACATAATTGATGTGTAGGATACAGCTAATTGTTTATGAAAATGTGTGAGACTTATATTTCATGGTTAGTGAAGAAACTGCCATCAATATTACACATGATAATCTCTGTTTTGTGCCCACATCACAATGTTAGTTTTGCACTATTTTTCGGTCACCTGAACTTTTTGCACCTCTTTATGCTCAACTACCATTTGTAAACAGCCATATATTTTGTCATTCATATATAGGCTCACTGTTCATGTATGCACAGAGTTATTGTAGCACCTTTTAATCTGATCTCAGATTTAAAAATAAATTGCTCTGCCAGCAGGTTTATGGATAGAGATATATAATGTCTGTCTGGACCTTTCATAGAGTTCCTCCGAGTGCTATCTTTCTAGATGTAGAAATGTGTGGCTTTTTCTATGCATTGGCTCTTTTCCATCTTCCATTTGAATAGTGAGGTTCGAGTCTTTGTCAATGAAAATTTGACCCTGATGTTTTGCACTTTCAGCTGTTTCTTTTTTTTCCCTATTTTTTTGACCAGAGAAGGTTGACAAGTTGCCAAAGAAGACACCCTATTCTTGCACCATAACGTAGACCAAGTTATCAGAACACATACTGCTTGGGATGAGCAGCAGCAAGTGTGGAGGACATAAAAAAAGGGAACCACTTTTAACTGCATTGTGCTATCTATCATGATACAGGTTGATGACAAAGGATAGTCCTACAAGCTAAGTATATGAATGATGGTTGTGTATCTCATTCTAACTACATTTTTCCCTCTCCCTTGATCTATTCCATATGTTGATTGCGTTAACTCCAGATCACATCAAACGCCTTGTTTATTTTCATTTTCGTGTTGTTTCTTTTCATTTTCATGTTGATCCATAGTCATCATTAACAAGGACAGCTAGTCAAGTAGTTGTTCATTAACAAAAACCAGAAAGAATTGAAGTTTGAGCCAATGCATAGTCTTGAAAAAGCTGATGTTTACAGATGAACAGCGAGTATGAACTAAATTTTTCATACTCTGTGCTGATACACAATCTAAATCTGGAAATTTGAAAGTAAGTTTTGAAGGGGACTATACGCCACACCATTGCATTGCTAGTAAATAAGCCCCTATCAAAATAACACAGAATCTATGTACCTTGTTTCTTGTAGTATGTTGGAGTCCTACATACGCGCAACAATAGCCATGCTGTCGCGAAACAAACAAATTGACTTCAAATTACACTGATAACTATGGTATCCATAGAAGTCTCTTCAAACACACCACCAATATTGGTTATGCATTCAATTGCTATGATCTGAACTAGCTAATCTTCCATGCAGCTTAATATATAGATTGGACTCGAGAGAGTTCGATGCCGACTTGAGTTTCTGTTTGGATAAAGACAGGAAAGTTGGGTTGAAATCATACTCATCCTTGAAGGGCTGTCCTATCTGGCATTTGTCGTATTGGAGTGCTGACCTGCTGCCAGGTGCCAATTGATTCCAGTCTTGTCTGTGATAATTTTTCAGGATTGCTCATCTATGCATGTAGATCTCAGTTTTGATCTCAACTTACTAAATGTTGAATGTTGTTTACTTGTAGGATATAGGTATTATTGTGATCCTGTCACAATTTGTCACCGTATAAGAGGTGGTTTCAGTATTCTTCTAGTGGTGTATTATTTCAAATCCTTCAAGTGTGTCTGAAACATGAAGGGTATAGATATGCAAGTCCATAATAACCATCACTGTTGCTTGCTCATGCAGCTACAAGATACAGGTGGCCAATTATTAATCCAAATGTTGATTGATTTCAGATATTGTTGAAGAATGCTGATACACTAATCTTTTCTGTAGGTCACAGGTCTTCCATTGTTGATCGAGCAGCACAGTTTGCCAACTGTCATATGTGTTTCTTTCCAAGTTGGAGATGATGTCAAGTTGTGTCAAACTCCCATTTTCAAGATGACTGTCTCTATGATTGATGATGCTTTGTAAGCTTCTCAATCTGCTATCGAATCAATAATTGATGCAAAAAAAAATTCCATCTTGTACTCTGATTTGACATGCTACAGGTTGTGAGAACTAAAACTTTGTATTAGTTTCTGTTGGCAGCCTTATTCCAATGTATAATAATACCTTGAGACCTCCTCAAAGATCACCATACCATGACCACAACTCTGAGATCTTGAAGCTACTCAAGCTTATCATGCCTTGTTCTTCACAGTCATTTCTCAAATACCCGATTAGTTTTATGTGTTCCTCAATCAATTCCAGAGCTTATCTGTTTGGTATCCACTCATCTATGGCACTAATCCTACCACAGTAGCATCTTTACATGGCAATGCTTTGGCTTTTTCCTTGAATTCAAGTATAAACTAAACAGGGTTGCAAACACCTATTCCGACACAAGAATCTTAACCTTCCTCCTAACATCGAAACCATTTGTTCTATTCTTGGGGAGTTACTGACAGACTCTAATTTGCATCATTTTGAGATGTGGACAGAACACAGGTGATTGCAGTGGACAGAACACAGAAATAGTGAGGGCAAGCCTTTGTATCGAGCTGCAGCTCATGCAGTGCAGAAGCTGCTGTTGGTTGGAGGGACAGTCCTAATGTCTGCAACCTCGATTGCGATTGATCCTCTTATGTGTCTTTCCAATTCTTGGCGAGTACTACTTAATGAGTTGAAGATCCAAATAAAGGGTGTTTTGGTATCGAGATCTAGTAGAGATTATAGCCAAGCTTTTGCCCATCGACAATGCAGGATGTACAGCGGCGGTGTCCGGTAGTGACACAGTCGTTCTTCCGGCACAAACCTCATCCCTGTCACCCAGTGTCTTGTAATGGATCATCAAGGAACCTGAGAGATAGCCACCTAATAATTCGAAGCACCCGTGATCGCAACCGAACAAAGCTTCTACCTTTCTAATACCTCACGAAATGCCTCAAGGACCTTCACGTGCCTTTGTTCCATGTTCCATGGACCTGTGAAGGCACAGAGTCTTCTTCTCCTTTTGCACCAACCAAGAAGAAGAAGAAGCAGTATCACTCAGCTTCTCTCTGATGCCACCTACCCTTGGCCATGAATCCCACAATCTTCGTTGCCGTCTTCGCACTCCTCCTCACCAGGTCTCTGTGCCTCGAGGCTGACCCAAAGCCCATCTCCAATGTCACCGTGATGGGCACCGTCTTCTGCGACGCCTGCGCCAACAACAACTTCTCCCAGCACAGCTACTTCTTAGAAGGTGAAGGGAACGGGAACCTCAACTGGTCATGCGTTGCTTCGCTTCGCTGCATGCGTTGTTGCTTAGGGTTTTGGGTTGCTTACAGGTGTCAAGGTGAGGGTGCAATGCGTTCTCCGAGTGAACGAGACGTCGGCGGGCGAGATGAGGGTCGCCGTCGACAGGACGACGGACAGGTTCGGAGTCTACAAGCTCGACATCCCGCCGGTGGACGGGTTCGAGTGCAGGGAGGGCCAAGGGGTGGACTCCTTCTGCCGAGCGAGCCTGGCGGAGTCTCCGTCGTCGCTGTGTGACGTCCCTGGGTTGAGCAGCTCCACCGAGCATGTGGCGGTGCGAGGCGGCGAAGGGAAGCTGTGCCTCTACAACCTGAATGCGCTCAACTACAGGCCGTCGAAGAAGGACGCCGACTTGTGTGGAGATGACGGCGAGTTGTCACCGAGCTCTGCGAACTCTTCGCTCTTCTTCTGGCCACCGTTTGGGTTCCCGTGGCCATTTGCACCACCACCGTCCTTCCCATGGCCATTTGCGCCTCCTCCACCGTCGTTACCATGGCCATTTGTGTCTCCTCCGCCGTCCTTCCCATGGCCATTTGCGCCTCCTCCACCGTCCTTTCCCTTCCCCTTCCCCCCAGCAGTACCGAACCCACCGGCGCCGCTGCTCCCGCCCTTGTTCCCTTCGCCGCCGCTGCTCCCGCCCTTGTTCCCTTCGCCGCCGCCTCCGTCTTTCCCGCCCTTTCCCCCGTTCGCTCCATTTCCACCGGTGTTCACGCCACCCTCACCGCCTCCTCCCCCAGCTTACCTATTCCCACCCTTTCCTCCCTTTACTCCTATTCCGCCCTTGTTTTCGCCACCGCCTTCTCCTCCTTCACCTCCTCCATCATTCCCCTGCCCGTTCCCACCCTTCCCTCCCTTTACCCCAACTCCACCTGTAGTTACACCACGTCCACCGCCGCCTCCATCATTCCCCTTCCCACCCTTCCCTCCATTTACCCCCACTCCACCTGTAGTTACCCCACCTCTACCGCCGCCTCCATCATTCCCCTTCCCACCCTTCCCTCCCTTTGCCCCCACTCCACCTGTAGTTACCCCACCTGCACCGCCGCCTCCATCATTCCCCTTCCCACCCTTCCCTCCCTTTACTCCCACTCCACCTGTAGTTACCCCACCTCCACCGCCGCCTCCATCATTCCCTTTCCCGTTCCCACCCTTCCCTCCGTCTCCTACCAATCCACCTGTAGTTACACCGCCGCCTCCATCGACCCCTTTCCCGTTCCCGCCTTTCCCTCCCTTTACTCCAACTCCACCTATGGTTATGCCACCGCCACCACCTCCCCCTCCATCTTTTCCTTTCCCATTTCCTCCATTCCCACCCACTACTCCATCTCCTGGGGAACCATCGCCACCTCCATCTCGCTGAGAAACCCAATACTCGGTCTTCTCTCCACCCTCCATCCTCCTCCTCCAGGCAACCATGCATTTGTTCTAATGCCTTAATAACAGCTATATGTAAGAATTGGTTGCATTGAATGTAGTGTTGATAGAGTAAACGTTGGTGTTTTTGTGCTACTGAAAGCACTTCAAAGAAATTTGCATCACACCTTTTTTTTTATGATTAAATCTCCTTCCATTTGAATTAAATTTTAAATGGACTCAAACATGAGAGCTATAAATTACAGAATAGTATACTAATAATTTGATGATTTAGGATTTTTAATCCAACATTTCTTTTCCAAGTAGACAAATATATCAACTATTTGTTAGGCTTACAACTGAAGTTGGAATTAAAAAAAATATATTTAACATGATAAATAATTTAATTTGACATGGTAAAACCCCAAATTAATTTGACAGAAACATCTAAGGTAAGACCAGAAGGAACTCTCTTGTAATAAGAGAAAATACTAACATCTCTATTTCTCTCAAAACCAACCCATTAATTTTTTATGGCAAACAATTTATAGCCAGCCTAACATATTTTCATGCCATAATGCGCCAAATATGTGTTGCAATCATCTTCATTCCATATAAATGCCAGTGCCTTCACATCAAGACAATTAAAACCTTATGTCACTCTGTTTCCCTTACTCTTTGAGACTAATGTACTTCCCTTACCACCCACCAACAGCAATCTACTAAGTTTACTCTGCTTCCAAAGCTCTGGGAGTGCTGTGTAATTGAGTCTTGGAGACCCAGCTTTCCCTCAAACAAGGTTTCTCTCTTTGTAGGTTACACAAAAATTGCAACTTAGGATCAGTTAGTCAGGGCATTGTGATTACTTTTGAGCTATTCTAAGGACTTGTGGCCATTCAAGAGGACAACAGATTTGTGGATTTGATGGGTTGAATTGGAGATCATTAGACCTTTTGTTTGTTGATGCTGAAGGCTGCTACCGGGAGTGGGATGTGAAGGCAAGGCAACAACATAGCAAGAATCATCACCATGTCTCCTTTTACCTCTCACTTTGTTAGAAATTAGATGAGAAGAAAAATAAAATAAAATTATCATCCTACTTAATTCTAACAAGACACTGATTATTTATTATTGATTTAATTTTACTAAATCTATCAATCAATTTTATTGCTTCATGAAATTATTTGCTATTTTATTTTGTTAGAGATTTTATTCATTTAATGACTTATTATTATAACCTATGAATTCTGCAGAGCTACAAGAGAGGTACTATATATATATATATATATATATATATATATATATATATATATATATATATATATATATATATATATATCCAAATCTCTTTTTTAAAGTTAGATTTACTTATTTTTTCAGATTTTTGTTTTGATTTTTCTGCTACTTTGTTAAATCTTTCCATGAATATGCTCTAAGGAGAGACAATCCTAATTATGTTGTGAATAAAACAATTCAAAATTTGGCTAATGATATGAGAAAATATCAAAATAGTTGTGGTTTGCCTCCAAACAAGCTAATGACCCTTTGGATTCTATTCACATCAGCACATATCCGGTCAAAAATGAACCTATTAGATTATACTTTCATTGCAGAAAGGGTCTAAAAAACAACAAAAGAACAACTTGGTGTACAATTAAATGATTCCTTAGTTGTATTTAGTGAGCAGCACCAACTAAAGGAACCTAAAACTTGTACTATGCTACCTAAAACAGTACTATAACAGCATATTTGCAATCTGTCAAACAGTTTGTGGGCAAGTCTAAACTACAAGGATGAGAAACATACCATCTCAAGCACACATTCCCACTACTCCTTCACGTGATCCGTCCTTCTCGCATGTTGCTATAATGTCTTCTCACTTAATGAACCCATCCCTCGGACGTCGTCTCCGTGACATTGCCATCTCTCTCTCTCTCTCTCTCTCTCTCTCTCTCTGTAGCGAAAGGGAGAAGAGACACAGAAGAAATTGGTTGGTCGTTTAGGAATCTATTGATTGAGACTACAGATGCTCAAAAGTTATATTGAAAATATATTATCTCAAGAGATAAGTCATTTCATTAAAATATTTTTTTATAAATAATAAAATTATTTTTGTAAAATTTTAAGTTTTAGAATATAATTCTAACAATCTCATGCAAAACTCAAAAATTTCAAAGATTAAGATTAAAAATAATAAATAAATAAATAATTAATTAACAAAGATACTATTCGTCGCATATACAGTGCACTCAATGAAATATTTTATACAGTTTAAATTTTACTTAGTATAAATAATTTTACTTACTTCATGACTAATCGTGAAGTTACGCATTAATTATACAAAAAAATTAATTATTTTCTCGTTGCGACAATATATATACTCTTATATAAGAAACCCCTATCAGAAATGTGTGTAGAATTGTATATTGTAAAAAATATCACCTCTTAGAGAGTTAAAACTCTTTGTATATCTTTGCATAGGAACAATAAACAATCAGTAAATGTTGAGGTTAAGCATCATTTAAGTACTAATATATTTTTTACTTTTTAATATACTCATTAGCCGATCAATTAGCTTATTGTAATCATATTAATCTGCCTACCACAAATGTTGGGTTCTTTAGTGTTGTAAGCATCCATTATATATTAGCTTGTTCTCAGGATGATACAAAAATCATGATCCTTTTATTAATGCCTCAAGGTTATTATGACAAAACATGTAGCCATGCTATATATATATATATATTTTATTGCTAGCATTCATAAAAATAAACAAGTAATTTGTTTCATCAATCATGTATCTAAGTAATTAATCAAATATCAATAATAAGCATGCAAACAAAAATATAAATAAGATATGGAAGGCCCCACATTTCTAGGAACTTTAACATCAAAAAGTCACAATTTTGCTCATGACATATATGGTAATTTTCCTACTAATAATTTCAAGTATCCATAATATTTTTTAATGAATTTATATATTTATCATAATTTCACATGTTATTTTGTCATACAAAGTTTCCATAAAAATATTTGCTAGCATCAATCATTTTAATGTACCATAGCCCCTCATAAAAAAAGGACATATATAATCAAATATCAATATACTCATTTTTAATTTAATATGATGAGAAAACTATGCTAACATATATTGACAACAATTATTCCAATATATAGATTCGACATTAGAATGAATCTTCCGAACAAAGAAACAACTTAAGTATCGAAAGAACTTTATACGATACCATATCATTTTGAAATAAATATGATGAAAGATCTATGTTGAACATCCGCATCAAATAATTAAAATCAAACTTAACAAGGTATATATCAATAAAAAAAAAAATCAAGGGATTTTTTTTAGAAATTCACCCATTATTTTTTAATTAATTAAAAAATCCCATTAAAAGCCATATCTTCCTACCTGTTGTGACTATTTCTTTATGATCCCATGTAAGAAGTCCTTTATTGGCGAAGCCATCCAAGACTTACATACTTACGTCCACGATTCCTAAGTTGACCAGGATCCCTAGGTTGACCAGAATCCCTATAAAAGCTTATCCCCGTCCTCCCGGTAAAAGCGTATCTCGATCGCTCTCGAGCTCGTGATCGACTTCCTTCAAGCGAACAAGGAAAGGATGGAGTTTCCCTTCGGCACCAACCCCCGGGGCTTCCCTTTCGGCCACGGCCACCAGGACCTACCCCCGCGATCACGTACTGCTACCGAGAAGCACAATGTCGTCAGGATCCCCATCACCGGCCACGACGAGGAGGAGGCAGGGAAGATGAAGCAGCAACGGCAGAAGAAGCCGGCCACCGCAAGGCCGTCGAACTTGTTGAGGGCCGCCGCGGCCGTGATGATCCAGAGGCTTTGCCGGGGGTTCTTGGCGCGGAAGAGCGTTAGGGTTCTCTCGCGGATCTCCGCGGAGGTGGGCGAGGTGGAGAGGACGATCCGTGCGCGGGAGGGGGCGATTCAGAGGGATCCCAAGGAGCGGCAGAGGGCGGATGAGATGCTTATGGCGGTGCTCCTTCGTCTGGATAATGTGCGTTGGGCGAGGGATTACCGGAAGAAGGTGATCCGGCGGGTTATCTCGTTGCAGGACTTGGTGGATTCGATCGCCGCTCGAACCCTAGAAGAGCCGGAGATGGTCCATGCGTTCGATCTTCTAGATACGAGGGAGATGATGGAGAAGATGATCGCAGAGAACGAGAGATTGGAGCGCTTGGTGGTCGCACTACGCGAGAGCAGTACCCAGCATTGCGAGCTGATGACAGGTCTGGTGGATAGAGTTGAACACTTGGAACAGCAGACGCAGAGGATGGAGATGGAGGAAAGCCATGCCAATTCCGCTCCTTCCGAGATGCCAGAAGAAAGGTGCACATTTGTCCTCTCCTCTTGCTCTTCTCATCTTCTTCAACCGCACTTCAATCATAGTTTGGCATCAATCTTACTCTCAAGCTTGTCAATGCTTGCATACGATTACCAACAATTTCCTTTTAGTCAATTGCACATAAAAAAAAATTCATGCTTGCATTTGAAAGCAAAAAGGCAATCTGATAGAACGAAAATTATATTAACAAGATGAGTGATAGATTACCTGTAGATGTGATAGATTGTCAATATCTGAAGTAACCAGTGAGAGTTATGCAAACTAAAAGGATCTATAAACTACTTCCTGATTGCAATACTGAGTTGCTGACCAAACAAAATAGGTTGTGCTGTTGAATGATGCTAATCTTTCCTAATATCTGTAACCCTGTAATTCTAGTACAAAACCCTCTCCATCAGCTTTCAAAAGGCTTGCCAATTATTCAAGGACACAAGTATGGGCATTTAAATTTTCTGAAAGTGAAATGGAATGCTAGGAAGTGTCCTATGATTGGACTTAGAACAATAGGCAAAAGAGAATCTCATCAATACCTTCCCAGCCAAAAAACATCAAGCAGATGTTTTAATCAGTCATCAAACATAAAGATGCAAACCAGATGCTTCCTAGTAAATTTATGGCTTTTGGATAGCTTTCAACCAATGACAAGATTATAACTAGAGATGATTTAATGAAAAGGAATTAGTCTGTACATCCAATTCATTCCTTCGCTGTATCATGGCCGAGGTAGCATGGATTCAATATAGGTTTTTCTTTGTTTCTAATCTTGATTGCAGGTCAGGTTCTACAAAATCATGGTTCATATCTAAAATTAGCTAAACAAATTCCTTCGGTTTTTCTTGTCTTTATCTCTGTGGACTATCTCCACTGTTAGAAACTCAATTATTTGCTTGAACAAGAATGTCAGTTTCTATAACTTTATGGTTTTCTGTGGCAGACAATAAGTAAGAAGAAATCAAAGCTAAACGACCATTCTTTCAGGAGCTAACACAGAAGATTGATTGCTGTTGGATGAGTCTGCTGATGAAGATGATGCTAACAATTTTAGGGAATCAGATAGGCTGACACTTTTGTTTGCTTTTGTCTTTCGCAATCTTTTCTATATTATCTTCCAGTGTTTTAGATATTATGACTTAATGTGATAACTGAACACTATCACCAGCATTGCTGGTCAACTTCCAGTTTCTGTTTCAATATATCAACAGCATTTACAGTTTGGAATTGTAAATACAGTCAAATAAATATTAGAAAGAAGTAGAATCGTTTTCAAATTGTTAGCAATTCTAAGAGATGAATCAAGAGTATCTATACATAGATATCAAGTTTCCAAAACTAAAAGTTTATGCTGTTGTGAATCTATTATTATTCAGCAGGAGATGAAGACATAATTTGGACACTGAGATGTGGTTGATTAAAAAATAGAGACAGCCATCAAGAGCTTATATGATTGATGTGTGCCACATGAATTAGAAAGAAAATTATATATGTCAATTTTATAACTATACTTTGTAGATAAGTATATTAGGAAATTAATAAATAACATGATGAAAACAACATCGAGGATGTCGAGAAAAGATAGAATACGAAATGTGTGATGTTATGAAAATTTCTATATGAGACTTCAAGTATCGCAGTTAGGTGAATTAAGTTGAATAAGATTAGTTGCATGAAGAGAGGCAACTGGAGAAATAATAACATTCATTAAAAAATCCAAAAAAACACTCAAAGCATATCACACAGAGTGACTAGATAATCAATATAAAAAATTAAATGAAAAACCAAATGGAAGCATTTGTTTCGCATAATGACAGAGGGGAGACGATAGGATGGTAAAAAAAAACCAGATTTCCTATGTAAAATGTTGAACAGACATTTAGTTTTATTCGACCAGGAGAACTGACTAGAATATTAAATAGTGATTCTCGGTCACTCCATCATAGTTTAGAAGTAAAATCTTGGGAGAATGCCAAAGTATGATATCCTTTCTACTTGACCATCATCCAAAATGATATTTGTCAGTAAAATCAAAGTACCTTGTGCAAATAATTGTTATCTCCAAGGATCTACAGCTCCTGTTGTGAAAAATAAGGATCATATTCTGCAGGCAAAACACAGAAATATTTAAAGAAATAATCAGCATCTAAAGATAGTACCATTTTTGTAACGTCCTACCTCTTAAGATACTTCGAACATCACCCCTTAAGGAGAAGCCCATACATGGTGATGGAGACCAAAATATTTGAAGCGGGAATAGGAGATACAATGGATTGGTTGATCACCTCATCTTTGGAAGCCACTCTGGTGATGGGTTGGATCTTTCTGGAGTTGGATAAGATTTGTTTGTGGCAGAGGAAAATCCTTGCTTTGAAGTAAATTTCAGGATGTGTCTAAATCTATCTCCCGATTGATACGCACTCCGTAGAACCCAGAAACAGAAGAAACATAATCACCCTGGACAAAATTTTTCATGCAAATGCATTTCCAGTGCAACTTGTGAGGTTCACTTCTGGTTTTGCATATTTAAAGCAATTGGGAAACTGATTTGCTCCATGCACAATGACCTCACAACAAACTCATCCATGGACCATCATAAGAAACAAATCCTCGTGCATGCATTGCTCGAAGCAATCGTGTAACAGGCTCTAGATTTGGTGCAGTAGAAAGAGATGCCATAAGCTCTGTTAGTACTGTTTGAAATTTGACATGAGAATCAGTTTTAATCCAATCAATGTGCTTAACAGCCATCTCAACTAAACCAGCATCCATTAAGCCTTTCAGTAGAATGACATGAGAATCTGAACTTGCCACTTCAGAAGGAGAACTTTGCATGAGACCAGAAGCCACCATATACTTACCTGTATAATGCATGAAATTATAACTATCAGGAAAACTGATGCACAGAACTTCATAGCTTTAGAAATATCTTGGCTCACATTGATGCCTTCTGAAGATATGGGTACTATCTCTTGAATTTATTCGTATGATCTTTGCATAAATCATCAAGCTCAAATCCTATTTTTGAAGTGTAGCAGTTATCAACTCATAACTCTTAAAATGTACGTTTTAGCAACATTACATGTTGACACGTAAGTTTATCATTCTTCCAGGCATTATTTCAATTCAAGTAAGATGGCTAATCTAATGTATAATACTTATCAGGATTTTAGAATTCTATCACAATAACAAAAAATTATTGATTCATCTTGGGGAATGCAACAAAAAAAAGGTCTTGGAAATCATAATTCTTGAGGTTAATCTACAGAACTAGGTGTTGAACTTTAGGGTAAATTTCTTGGTTCTTTGGACTTCAGTTTTTACCAATTAACTCTCTAAACTTAAATTAAGATTTCATTCAGCTTCTGCATCAGCTTCCATCAATAAAACTAGAGAGAAAGCTGATACAACTGCACAGCAGGACTTCACTTGCCAACATGGTATAAATGTTAACAACCAATGTTGTCTGACGTGCCTGCATTATTTGGCAAATCAAGAAAATGAAATTTGATATCACTTGAACTTTGTTTATTGAAGTATAATGAGTCAATATGCATAAATTGAAGTCATAAATTGAGGCTCAAATAACCTATTCCAAGGTCCAAGTACAGGTGATGTAACTTATCCTAGTCCTAAAGTAAAAATCAATCAGCAAAAAGAAAAAAGACAGGTTCAGTTCAAGAAAAAAATTATTATGCATTAATAACTAAATCACGAGCATGGAAACATTATAATTTGAATAAATGAAGAACGATCTTAGTGAAAAAAATATACCATCCTTACAAAGGAAAAGGACTAACAGACTCAATATAGAGCTACCAAGTGTTATATCCTGATCCATGGATTTTTTGAAGATCTGAATCGCCTCTTCAATCTTTTCTTCTCGATAGAGCACTTTGACAAGGGATGTGTATGTAACACAATCTGGGATCACGCCTTTATCCAACATATGACAATAAAGTTGCCGGGCCTCTTCAGCTTCACCTTCTTCAGAGAACTTCCGTATAAGAATGTTGTATGTGTGCAAATCAGCACTGCAACCATTTGCAAACATCTCATCCCAAAGCTTTTTAGCTGGTCGCAAGAGATCCTCTCTGCAACAAGCTTCCATCAAACAGTTATAAGAGTAAATATTGGGACCAAAACCCTTCTTTTTCATCTCCCTAAGCACCTCGTAGGCTTCCCTTACTCTTCCTGCCTTGCACAAGAATGAAACCATTACATTGTATTGCTCCACTCCATTAAAATAACCTTTATCCATAAGGACCCTGTAGACATCCCACATAACATTACTTTTCTCATTTCTACAAAGATTCCTACTCAACTTGCTCAGCATTGAAAGGCTAGGAAATCGGTCCTTTCCAATCATGTAGTTGAAGAATAATATTGCAGAGTCAGGTTCAACAGCTGAAACTGATCCAATCAAAGCATCAAGCACATCATCATCAATTGGAAACTGTCCATCCACAATTGCTTCACCCAATTCCTTAGCTTCTTGAATCCTTTTATCTGATATTGATGAAAGGATGAATTCTCTATAATCTTTCGCTCTTGGTGCCACACCAAACTTCCTTTTCTGCTTCAAAATCCTTCCTGCTTCTTCCACCTTACCGGCCAACTTATAGCCTTCAGAAACTAACCTGTATGCAATAAAATCAGGTTTACAGCATCTATTTCGAAGCTGCTCCAATGCACACCAAGCATCCTCAATCCTCCTAGCTCGACAAAGCCTATTTACGACTAAAGCAGCAATAACCGAGCCATTAAATTGACAATCCAGATTTTTAATTCTATCAAGTACACCCAAAACTCCATCCAGTCCTTCCAAGTCGCAAACTTTACCTATAAAAACACCAAACCCGACATCATTAAGCATGATACCTCTCGTAAGCATCCTGTCGAACACCTTTCTTGCGACATCAAGAAATCCGTCGGAGGACAGTACAGCAAGAAGGGAGTTGTGCAGTGAGGAAGGAAACTCCTCGACACCATTCTCGGTTGCTGGGTCGATCAGCTGGGCGGCTTCAATTGACTTGCCTGAGAGCAAAAGGGAAGATATGGCGAGCTGATAAGAAGAAAAAAGAAGCGAAACTCGGTGGTGTTTAGCCGTCTTGAGGAGAGATTGAATTAAGTGGGGATGGCGGGAGAGGGAGAGCGACTTGAGAAGGGAGTGGTAGGTCTCAGGAGTGTGGGAAAAGTTGGGCTGCTGCGCGGCCCAGTGGAAGAGGCCGGCGGCAAGGTCATGGTGGTGGAGGAGGTGGGGGTCGATGACGGCAGCGACGAGGGAAGCGGTAAGGGACGCAGCCGGGAGTCCGCGGCGGAGGACTTGCTCAACGGCGGGGCTCCACGAGTGGGAGGGCTTGGAGGCGGAGAGGAAAGCGCGGCCGAGGCGCCTGGCGACCTCAGCCATAGAAGGCGGATGCGGAGGGGGCATGCTCGGTCGCCGGCGGAGAAGTCGTTGCGGGGCATTTCGTAGGCCATCGCCCACTGTTGACAAAGAACTGTGCTTTGCGACGGTCCTTCTCAGCCTAAAAGACGAAGCCCATTTGAGTCATAAAAGCCCAAGTAATACCCATCCGAACTGAATCGGACATCGATCCAATCAAATCTAAAATTATACTATGATTTATTATATATAATATTAAATTAGTTAAGAAAATAATTGATATTTAACATAACTATTTAGATTTTGAGAGTAGGAGACAATAAAAATATTTTTTAGAGTAAATAAATATCCAGATAATTTAATCGACGTTCAAATGTTCTAAACGTTGCGATTGGAGAATGGTTCGATTCTCGATTTAAATTACGAAGCTTAAGAAATAAAAGCTCATAATATATTTCAATACAAAGAGGAACTTACTGTGATTGGGCGTACCGTTCACTTGCTAAATCTTGGCCGTCAGTTTCTGGGATAAGATGCGTAATCTATTCCTTGCTCAAATCTAGCGTGAACGCGAAGCAGATCTTTTGTAGATATTGTTGGAAATCCGATTCCGATTCTTTCGCTTGATTTGGGGTCCGGAAATTTGAACACGTGGGTGGATGTAGACACGTGATATATGTGGCTGACGGCCCCACGTGTCTATAAAGCCATGGATATTCCTGTGTTTTGGGCCCTCGGGTTCTTCTTGGGCCGGCCCAAATTCTCTTTCGCCTGAGCTGGTGAGGTTTAGGGATTACTCCCTAAGCCACTTCTCGGAAACAGAGATGGAATAATCTCTTTCCTTCCCTCGATCCTAGGCTTTACTGTCGATCTCGTCGAGGTCCCGCGTCTTCTTCCTCCCTTCCCCTCCGATTTGATCTCCAGTTTCACGTTCCTGTCGAAGAATTCTCTTCAATCGTCCAGCTATGCGATGCTTTCTTTAAGGTAGTGCCCTCTTGCTTCTCCTTGCATCAGCTTTTCCTGATATGATCCGGAGGTAGCACGCTCAAGCTTGTGTTTTTGGATGATTGGGCGCCATGGTTTAGGGGTTTCTGGAGCAGGCACAGGAGGAGGATTCTGATTTCGCTTGGTGTGTTGGGGAGCGGATATCTCGTCTACAAACTCTATGAGAGTCACAGCAGGAGATTGTCCGAATTGGAGCGGCAGCTCGACGGCGCTCGACGAGTCGATGAACTCATCAAGAACCAGTAATCCTTTCCTCCTTTTTGCCGTCGTTTTCCTTTTTCTTGTTTTGTGCTGCTGCTTATTGTGGTTGGTTGGTTGGTGGGCAGATTGCAGGCTCATTTCGAGAACATCCAGAGGATTTCCGACACCACCACTCTTCCGTACGCGATGCACTACCTGCGGTCCAGGATATCGGAGGATTTGGACCTCTCGCATCTGACGGAGAAGCTAATGCAGGGGAAGGGGCAATCGAGCGCGCTCTCCGGCAAGGAGAAACTTGAGCTGTGGGACAGACTTAAAATTCTGAGTATGCCCAATGCAATGTGCATTCTTTCTTCTTTATTTGTCTCCGTTTCTTTTCCCAGTTGCCGTCCAAACGTGTAAATTCACTTGTCTTGTTAGACATATGTTGTCATTGCTGCTGATTTAAGGAAGTTGAGAACTTTCTTCATTAAGAGGGATTGTTTTTTAGCCAATTAATTCTTCTGTAAATGTTTTTCTTCCAGGCTTCACAAGGACGGCAGCTTCCTTGTGGTCGATGACGGTGCTTTGCTTATACGTGAGAGTTCAAGTTAACATTTTAGGGAGACAACTCTATCTAGAGATTGCCCGTGGTTCTGAGAATTCTCTATCTCTGGTAAGTATCTTTTTCATTCGTGTGAAAGTGTAAAAGGCTTGTTTCAGCGTATGCATGAGCAGATGCGCCAAATACGGTAGATTGTGCCTTTTCTGATGGACTATAATAAGATCAAACTTATTTGTGCTTTCTAATCGTTGAAGTATCTGTGCTACTCCTGTTGAAGTAACGCAATACTGTATGACTTATTGTACATCTTCTATAGATTTTTCCCATGCAACCATATGAATATTCTTATGTCCCTTTGCATGATATATTCCTCCCAGTAGCCTCTATGATCTTGGATGGATCTTATGATATTAATTGTTTTCTTAGAAGGTGCACCTTTTTTATTTGATTTGTGTATTTAGTATGTTTGTTGGTGTATTCGTTGGGATGCTCCAAAATGATGGATGAACTGGCACAAATGGATATATTGCCTGTTTGAACTGCCACCTAAGTGGAGATGATTTGTTTATGAGACCTAGGTCGATTACTTTATGATGTAGACGATATTATTTTTTTGTGCCAAATTCAAGTGGTTCTACTACCATAAATTAATTTTAAATATTTTTTTTAGCTTCTCAATAATTTATTTTCGGTGTTGTCCTTGCTTTCTTAGATTTTTGGCATTATTGCATTTTTTATCCGCTTCTGTTCTTATGGTAGTCAACTATCAGACAAAGCTTCAACAATATCCAGGCATCTGTAACTTGCCAATAAACAATTGGATTTCTCTGAACAACTTTTGCATAGGAACTTCACACACTCAAATCCTTACTAAATTTTGGTCTCTAAATAAGCAAAATTTATGTGAGACTTTCATTTTTTAGTAAATTTTTAGTCCATGAAATCCCACCTAAAGGAGCATCTAGACGTCCCTAAACTCAGCTCCTATTGTGGTTTTCCTTAACAGAATTATATCTTGCATAAATCTTGGTGAAGGTAAAAGAAAGAATCAAATTGTTGCTATAATTGCCATGAAAAGGGATGGAATTCATATATATTATTAAAATTATTTGAAAATACAACTTATGGTCAGATTTGACCTGACTAAGAATTAACAATGACCTTACTGTTAAGATTAAAGTAAACTACGTCACTATGGATTGCATCAACTTTACCATTAGAACTGCACATATTAATTGCTCAGTATGACATAAATAGTTGCTAAAAGCTAGGAATAAATTATTTTTAAATTAACATTAAAGCTTATTCTTTATCAAGTTATATAAACCTTTGTAATGCATTTAATATTTTGGTTGTTTATTACCATCCTCAACCATTGCATCTTAAACTTAGACATGTAACACAAACCTCATTTGTATATTTCAAATCAAAGTTGGGTTATATTACTTGTGGATTGTCCAACATTAGTTAAAGGAAAACTTACAGAAATTGTGCACTGAGACAGAATTCAACTTTGGCTTATCTAGAGGGCATGCGTTTCCTTTTTTCTGTTGGTCGGTAAAGATATTATAACATAGCATACACATAATTTATAGTTTTCGTTTTTTGGCAGGACGAGATTGATTCATTTAGTAGGCATGGCCAACAAGATTTTCTAGCTACTGCAGATTACCTTGCTACCTATGGAATCAATTCACTAATCATGAACATGCAGAATGCTGCTATGGAAGTTCTAAAAGAGTAAGGACTTAATGAAGCTTGATTCTTATTTACCATGTTTGAAATGATTGTTAAAGTTTTATGTTCATACTCATTCAATCAATTTAAGCATTTGATTATAACATTAATGGATCCATGTACTTGTATTCATACGCAACTGTTGTCTTCGAGATTGAGAGGCACTTTAAGATAACACCCAATTTCTATATACAAAAATGTTATGACAGGCATCTTGAGAAACAAATTATATATGATTTTGTTACTAACATCTCTGATCTTTTTATTTCATCGTGCAACCATGACCAGCAAGCAGCTTAAGGAGCCTTTTAGCATGCTCCAACTGCGTGAAACAATGATCCAAATTTTGGAGATGTTCATGAATACTTCTGAATCTAATTACTGGATACATTATCTGGTGCCTGATAATGTTAATGACTACAAGCAACAGATGGCCATGTCTGCCAAAGGATTTGATGATTCCTCTATTTTAATGGATGCAACCAAACTTGAGCAGCTATTGTTTGAGACTCATGCTGTGCTTTCCAGGTATGCAAATAAATCCTAGTTTTAACGAATAATTCATGCACATATTTATTGGTACATTGAAGGCTATCAGTGGACCTATAGTAGAGTTTGCATCCCATGATTGACACTAGTACTAAAAAGAACTCGTTCTTGGTGAATTTTTGAAAGACCTCTTGTTCCAAGAAGAATTACCATATTTGAGTTGTCCTATTTTATATTAGATTAGGAGTGCATTGAGAATTTCCTTTCCTTAATTTCTGAATTTTAGATTTATGTTTAGGCTATGTTTGGAGGTTCATTTTGTTCATTTTCAGTAGTTATGCATATGCATATTTTTCAAAATATTTTGAGGTGAGACATGAGGCGACAGTAATGTGGTTGGATTTGGGTGGGAGGTATATGAGAATGCTTGAATCACATAGCAAGAACGACGAGCTATAACAAAAATTACTGGTTCAATTTTAGGGTATGCACATTAAGGTGGGCAATGTCCATACACACTTCCAACAAACAACACTACTTCAGTGATATTGTAGTGCAGAATAATCATGGGCAATTTGTATAAGTTTATATAAATTAGTCACAGTAGTAACTCTAAATCCTGCAACATATTATTCTTGTGTAGCTTCATATTTTTCTAATATATATTTATCGGCATCTAGCAAACAGGATGATGTTGTTCTGAATTGAAGTAACTTATATTTCTGAGAGTCTGAACTCTTCATGAATTTAGATATAGGATGTGGTTGATCCCTACCAAGCCAACATTTCGCTTACATAGATCCTTTCTAGCCATTTCATTCCAACTGAGTTTTCCTCCTCTTCGTTGTGACGCTGTATTTAAATTGATTTGTCTCTTGCTGATGGTTTAAATTATTCTTTATCCTGAAAAACTATCAAATCCTCCTTATATGACCTCAACACTTCTCATCCCCAACTAGTGCTAGTAAAATGCCATCAATCCTTGTTCTATTTGTCCATTACTGCTAGTAACTGTTGTTACCTCTGTGCGTGTGCACGTGCACGCATGCACACACAGATTATCATCAGTTTGTCTCTAACCCCAAAGGCCCCATTGATAGAGTGTCTCACAGTAGGATTGCATCATTCAGGCAAGTAAAGTTCAGATTTGCTCTTGTTAATTATAAGCTTACTTGAATAAAAATACCTACCATCAGAATATTGATACAGAATTTGCTATCACCCCTAAAAGCTACAAGCATGTTGTCAGCAAACATAAGGTAAGACACCTCAATTTCTTTAACCATTTAGAAGATCCTGGACCCGGTAGACAAAGGGTGTTGATTTCAACCATTTAAAAGATCTACCATTAAGCAAGCAAGCAAAATAGGGAGAAGAAATACAGGCATGGATCCAATTAATGCAATGATTGGGGAAGTTCATTTTGTCTAGAGTTTCAGTCTAGGCAACTATCATAAGGACTGTTAATGTTTCATACAATGAGACCATCTTGTTTGATTGATTGTACAAGTGTAAAGGTTTGTTTTTATAACCGTGTGTTTCCACATTCATCTCACATCTTATTTCTTAAAAGTGCATAGAATCCAAAACTTAGTCATGCTGGTGATTTGTCACTGAAACACTTTTAACATTAGGAGTATTGTAAGGTTCTGTGCTCTGCCAGCTTTCATTTTTTCAAGGAATATTTTACATGTTCTCCAAATATGGAAGATGCATCCCTTTACTGGTCCCAATCAGCAGGTGGCTAATGGATTTATTAAATATGTAGGACTGAAGGTCTAGATTTCCTCTCTGCAGCTGTTAAGTTCATCTTAAGATGGTTTCTTAAATTAATATGAATTGCATCCTAATCTGTAGTTTGAAATGTTCTCTTTGTTTAACCTTTGATATAATTTGCTAGCAATGCACCAGCTTGTTAGTGGTGTGTTGAAGTTCTGCTGATGGTACAAGTACACTTCTGACTTGTAATGTTTACTGTGGATATGTGATCTCTCATTGCTTTTCTTTTTCTACTAAGGTTATAGAATTGTTTCTGATAAAATTTTAGGAAAGTTCAAGTTAGCAAAGATGATGCATTTGGTATATTTTATTATTGTTGCATATATTTGTCAAACCAAGGCAGAAATTCTTACAGAAAATAAAAAGATTTAGGTTAGCACTTATTTAAGAAGTTGATGTTGTGGTACTTTAGTTTATTTAACTTGTGCTATTTGCTTATGCTTGGACTTCTTTGACCTTTTACTCTCCTTGCAGTCCTGATTTTGGCAATGTCTTGGAGATATCTCTGAAAAAGGTAGTCAATATTTTGATCGAGGACATTGGCATACATGTTGGAGGAACAAGCTCTATAGGAATTCCCTTGGTGAAACTATTGCCACAAATCACACGACTAAGCTTGCCTTTACTTGATGAACCCAGCAGCAACAAATTCGTGCAGGCCATTCGAAGCTTGTCAGAGGTAGAACTGTTCTACACTCTTCTATATGCTAACATGCCATCGGCATCATAAGCGGCAACGATTGCTTAGTTGATGCGTTGCTCACGATAGAACGCTGCAACTTTTGTGTAACAGCTGCTCTCTTGCTCATTCATTAGGAAGTCTTAGCAATCTAGGATGAATAAATGAAAGTTATCTAGAAGTCCATTAAACTGTATATGTAGAGATTATTCTTTTGTTAATGGTGTTTTCACTGATGAATTAAGTTTTTATACATAACCACCATGAAGAATGTCCATTGTTGAGTTGCTTGACAACCAACATACATGGATGCAAGCTCTGCAGTTGTTGCTGCTGTTTCCCCACAAGGTTCAGTGTTTGATAGTTCTGGATTTCTTTACCTTAAATTGTTGTTCCACATTCCTTGGGAATGTATTCTGAGATGATGAAGAGACTTGCAGAGAAGGAAGACAAATCATGTGTTGTGGATTTCTTTACCTTAAATTATTTTTTTCATATATCTTTTGAATGTGAAGACAAATTATGTATCGTAAGGAAGACAAATAAGTGTTGGTGTTGTATTGTCACAAACAAAGAGTGTTTGATATAATACTCATATATATTTATATTTTTCAGTTTTATTCATATTTTGTATAATATATAAAGGGTTTGCAGTAGGTTTGATACACATTTTGATTGTTTTTGATGATTATTTATAAATGTATGTTGTATGCAGTCGTCGTCGCAGAGATAAAACTACTAAGTACCAAACTATTGTTTAACAATTATTTTGAGGGTTTTCTAGCTTGCAGAGTGATGCGGAGTGTTAGTCAACATAACACCTGGGAGTTATCCGAGTGGCACATGGGTGGATAGGATTCACCATAATTTTAGGTCCGTTATCATTTTAAATTAAGTCATCCGCGGGATTGCAATAAAGACATATCAATCAATTATATAATTAAATTATATAATTATAAACATATCAACGAAAGAAAATAATTAGGTTTTATTATAAATAATTAAATTTCTGATTTAGTTAATGATATACTATAATGTTTTACGGCAAGTTGAATTCTGACATATGTATGAGAAAATATATTTTTTTTAAAAGGAAAGAAAATAAAATAAAAGGAAAAAACATTGGGCTTTTGGTTCTCTAATGGATGAGTTGACGGTCGTTATCTCGTCATGGGCCTTGATAGCCACTAGGGAATCAGTGGGCCTAACGGCGAGTTCCGTTATCCCCGACTCGGATACGTCGTCGCCTCCCTCGTTGGCTCTCGGCGTCTCTTCATACCTACGGAGAGGCGAGAGAACGAGGTCGAGACTTCTTCGGCGGCAGCGGCGGCACCAATGGATCCGGACGCTGTTGCGAAGGCGTTCGTGGATCACTACTACCGGACGTTCGACGGGAACCGGGTGGCGCTGGGGGGGCTTTACCAGGACGCCTCCATGCTGACCTTCGAGGGCGTCAAGATCCAGGGCGCAGCGGCCATCGTCGCCAAGCTCACCTCCCTCCCCTTCCAGCAGTGCGTCCACGCCATCTCCACCGTCGACTGCCAGCCCTCGGGCCCCGCCGGCGGTGTGCTCGTCTTCGTCAGCGGCTCCCTCCAGCTCGCCGGGGAATCGCACACTCTCAAGTTCAGCCAGGTATACTACCCCCCCGCCCCGCCTCACTCTCCCTTTGCCTCCATCGGTCTGTCGATTCGAGCAGATCGGCCGATCTCCTCTATAGATCGTCTTAATGATACGATCGTCGATGATGCATCGAATCTTTACATCTTAAACCTGATGATCTCATTTTCCCCATCTGTATTCTTATGATGCAATGGTCTGATTTGGGATTTTATCTTTTTATGCGAATTTCTAATCTAATTCTAGGGTTCGTTCGTAGTTAAACGTTTGCTGTTTTCTTGCATGGCGAACACCGGTCGGATCGGTGTCGTTGTTGTTTGCGTTCGTTTCTATGTTTTCGTGCTTTACAAGCAAAGAATGCTAAGAATAATTTTGGTGGTCACATCGGCGAAGAGTATATTTAATGGGCGAAGAGTCGCGAGAAGTGTTTGACAAACAGCAGCCCCACAACACTCGGAGAAGAAGGGGCATTTGGTTGCCTGCAAATGGGCTGTTTGCAATCCTTTTTGCAACAAGCAGCACACTTGTAAGCATTTGATTGCTTACGATATGTGCACAGGCATGCTGCAAGTAAAATTGGGATTGGAATTGCGCACTTGCAAGCAAGTCAAAATTAGATCTGGATATCCTCTCATTCGTCTTACCTGGTGCCTCCTCACACGCAACCTTCCTCCCCTCCTACTATTTTATTCCGCATAGCCTCCTTTCATTTAGAGAGTTGGTCTTTGATCCTCGATTTGTCTTTCAGTAGCAATTTGATACTTGCAGCATTAGTTTCGTTTGCAATTGCTACTTATGAGCATATCTAATTGTAGAATCTCAAAATTTTGGTTAATGTGGTGCTTGTTTAGTGTTCGACACAAAATTTATTGATCAATCAGTGATAGCTTGAGAAAACAATTTAAAAATGAAAATTATAAAAATAATAAAGATAGGAAAGCATTGTAAATAAAACAATATTATATGATAAAAGATACTTTTGTCTTTGTATTGTATAAATAATTAACTCTTTAAAGAAACATGTGAAATTAAAGTATGAGATCGAAATTACTAAAATATAGCAATTGAAAGTTATGGAGATAAATTCATAAAAAAATAATTAGGTAATTGTTGACGAATAAATATTAGTCAATAAACTTTGAAGTTAGACAATGGTTCCCTTGTGATTCCAGTGCTTCTCTAATCATTATGCAGATAAAATAGAGGATAATACAAAGATAGTTACAGAACAACCTTTGTTCAAAGCAAGCATCCATGGGACTTAAAATTAATTCTGATTCCAGTGGCATTTTCACTCTATATGATAAAAGTCTTTTCTTTAAAGGTAAATGATATTCTCTATTCTTTCCTTTCCCTATACCTTTTGCTATGCATTATGCAGTGATGGATGGTTAGCACTAGAATAAATGCTATTATTGCAGTAAATAGCCAATGCAACAGGAGCTTATTCTCTGTTTTTCGATCGTAGTTATTAAGAGATCTTTTTTCTTCTCCCATCACTTATACTTTTGCATCTCCCATCAATTTTCTTCATTTATTGATGCTAAATTGACTAAAATTGTTCAAAATTGGCGAGTTTCATTTAAGTTAATTGGTTTAAACTACTTGTTGATCAATTTTTAGTTATAAGATCTGGAAATCAACTAAAATATGATTGGCCTTGGATGATACCAATACTAGAAGGTGTATCGAATGATAATCTGCTGATGCCAAGGACTATGGTCAGGAGAGATACTTGAATATTCTGTTTTAAATGAATTAAAAGGGCGGTAGACAGTCTAAGCAATGCATCAAAAGGTGTCAAAAAGATCTAACAGCAAACTTAGATGTTATGCTACACAGAATTGGTGAAACTTATATTTGAAAACACATCTCATGACAGGGCTGTCAGAGTGTCGGACACAAAACAGAATCATGTGGTTAGAAAACAGAAAATCTGTGTCATTCCAAAGTTTTACGCAGGCGACTGATATCATATTTGCAATGTTTACACTTTGAGAATTGTTAGAGATTTAAATCACAAATTTTAATAAAAATTGTCTGCTATTGTTGTTCTTACCCCATGTCAATTTTAATTAAGTGAATTGTTTGGATGGATCATATTGAGCTACTTGGATTCTTTAGCATCGTGTTCTTTGGATGTTATATGGTTAGTAGGTTGCACAAAACTTTTGTCGATGAGTTGATATTTATATTTGTTTAAAGTGTGCATATTATTGATTAGTCCTCTTCATTATTGTAGCTGGTCAAAAAGATTTGATAATTCTTTTCTTCCTTTCTGTTCCTCTGGGTGAAGTAATGTTTATGCATCTTCGAAATTTGCTCACATGCATCGAACTATGACAGCCGAAGATTTATTACAATTCTACCGTCAGTCAAGCGAGGTGATTGGTTTGTGTGTTTTTTCTGCAGATGTTTCACCTAATGCCAACACCTCAGGGAAGCTTCTATGTGCTCAATGATGTATTCCGTCTGAATTATGCCTGATGAATCTATAAAACTACTATAACTCGAAGGCCGCAGTCGAGTGGAACATGGTATGCTTCTCTACCTATGGACTTTGATTTCGAGGAGTTTCTTTTTTCTCCTTATATGGTCAGTTGTTTTGTTTTTCTTTCTGGTCTGTCGGATGGTTGAAAATGGTTTTAAAACTTTTTAAGTATTCAAATGGTGAGGTCTGATGATTTCTATGTGTACGGCTCGCTTGGATGGTATAAACCTGTCGCATTAATTTGCGGATTAGTCATGAATCTACTGTTTTTTTTTTTTTTTTTTTGCAATACTTCTTGCTGCTGCTTCTCCTTTTAATGTGATTGTTCCCTGATTGATTATGCTTAGTGATAATAATTGTTTGGGTAAAAAGGTCTCGGGAAATTTTTTTTACTAATTTGTTTTTAGACATCCCTCTATTGAGAAATTGGTTTGTGAATGAACAAGTATATGTAATTATGTCAGAGATAATGTTAGTGTAATTAGTTTACATAAATTATAATATTATTATGAATCCTAGATTAACTAAGAAACTATGAGAAAATCAGGACAATCAATCAATCGAGCCTAATCCAATGACCTCATTCATGCTGATTCCAGTATTAGATCCTACAAAGGTTGAATGTTTCAAGGGGCTTGATCAAGGCCTTTCTTTTCTGGAATTGCTTGATCCAAAGCAAACAAGTCTCCGAGATGCAGGTACGACCTTCGATTAGGAGTACCAACTTTCTTTTCTAAGCAGAACCATAGCTGCAGGTAGGAGATGTATATATCTGAAACGGTCCAAGCCATTCATTGAGCCGACTACTAGAAGAGCATCCTTACCATTCTTCAACTCCACTTCATCATCTATTATTCTACATATTACAGTTGGCAATAAGGTTCATTAGAGTATTGAAGTTTTCTTTTCATTTGTTACCCTAAAGATACACATCCCTTAATTTTGTCAAGCCAACATCCCAAGAGATACTCTATGGATAGAACTTCTTTAAGTTTATAATGTGTCATGTTGTCTACAACACCATACCCTATGTTTTCCCGAGATGATATGTTCCTTCTCAAATGATTTCGATGAGTCGGTAAGACCATTCCTAGTTTGGCACCAGGTTTTCTCAAGGCTTGGTTGGGTCGTTAACCTTAGTTTTTCGGAGCACTAGGTCTCCTAGTCCGACCGCTCAAAGACGGACTCCTCAATCGTATAGCCTGGCCATCACCCTTTTGTATCTCAGTGCCCATAGGTGTGATTTGGCTCTAACTTCACTGATCATATTGAGCTCGGCCCAAAGTCCCTCGTTGGAGGTTTCTTCGTCAAAGCTCTCAATCCGAGATGTCAAGAAGACTATCTTAGATGACAGGATAAATTTAGTGTCGAATGCCAAGCTGAATGATGGTTCTCCCAAGCCGATCTTTAGTGTCATCCAAGAGGCATATAGAATGCTTAGCAACTCATTCACCCAAGTACCCTTGGCTCCAATGACTCTCTTCTTTAATCCTTCAAGAATGGCTTGGTTGATGACATTGACAAGACCGTTGGTTTAGGGATGAGCCACCGAGCTGAACCTCAATTGAATCCCATGAGATTGGCAAAACTCCTTGAATTTTATATTGTTGAATTGAGCCTCATTGTCGGTGACGAGGGTCCTCGAGATTCCGAAATGGGTGATGATGTTCTTCCACACAAATCCTTCAGCTTGCTTCTCGGTGATCAATGCTAGTGGCTTGACCTCCACCCATTTCATGAAATAGTCCACTCCCATGATAAGGAACCTTCATTGACCTAAGACTGGTGCAAAGGGTCCTAGGAGGTCTATGCCTCACTGGGCAAAGGGCCATGCGTAGTTAATCAGGCTCAGAGGGACCATAAGTTTGTGTTATATCCGAGCAAGTTTTTGACACTTGTGGCACCTCTAAGCATAAGCAATTGTATCATTGCTTAATATCGGCTAGTAGAACCCTTGCCGAAGTACTTTGAATGCAAGAGTTCGCCTATCTATATACTCACCGCAAACACCTTCATGCACCTCGATGAGCACCCTCTCAGCCTCTTGGGGTGTCAGGCTTCGGAGGAATGGTTGGATGAAGGATCTGTAGTACAAGCAATCGTTAATTATGCAATATAATGCTTAATGATGCTTGACTTTTGAGTCATTGAGGGATCAATTGAGAGCGTCCCGTCTCTTTTATAATGTAGGATATTGTCCATCTAGCTCAACTCCTCCTCGACTATGGACACTTTGTGCTTTTTAATAGTTTGGGTCAGTAATGTCTCGACTGACCACTAACTCTCCCTCATAGCTCGGGTGAAGCCTAACCTGGCGAGTGCATTAGCTTGGGCATTTCTGGCCTAAGGGACCCGTAACATGTTGAGTCAAGATATGCTGTGAGCTAACCTCCACACCTCAACAAGGTACTTTACCATAGTTACTTTTGGGGCTTTGTAGCTCCCCTCCACCTAGCTCACAATTAGCTATGAATCACTAAACACCGTCAAGTCTTAAGACTTGAACCTCTTTAGAGAGTTGGAGCCTTGAGAGAAGTGCTTTGTATTCGGCCTCATTGTTGGAGAAGTGTTTTATCTCAATCAGGGACTCTATCGACTCCGATTGTGGGAGGGGCTTAGTGAAATTCCGAGGGTCTATTGGCGGCACCTCAGGCCAAGCTTTCTTCGGTAGGGTGATTATCATTAGATAGCATTGGTGCAATTCCCTCGAGTTGCTTCTCAATTCTCCGACATTGGTCCTTGTTGGGAATTTCATCACCATGTGGTAGGTCACACTACTGCCCTCAACCTATTGAGCATGGATCGACCTATAATTATATTGTACATTGAGGGGATACCAACCACCATGAATTTGGTCATTATCGTTTTAGAGTAGAGCTCATCCCCAAATATGACATGCAAGCTCATAGTCTCGAGAGAGAAGATGGAGTCGTCGGTGAACCCTATCAGCGAAGAAATCATAAGGGTGAGATCGTTAGCCGAGAGTCTAAGTTTTCAAAAAATATCAAAGTAGAGGATATTAGTAGGGCTACTTATATCAATCATAACCCTCTTCGCACGAGCATTAATCATCCTCACGGAGACCACTAAGGCATCGTCGTGGTTAGGTCGAGTTACTCTATCTTTTTTTCCTTAAAGGTTATTTCTGAGTCGTCTTTATAACTCAAGCGCTTCTCGATGGTAACTCGAGTGTAGGCTTTGTGACCTGAGGAGTTGTCTCCTTTCAACGTAGGTCCACTGATGATGATGTCGATTTGCCTTTTCATTGGCCCCTTAGGTCAGGGTGAATATTCTTGGTGCCTTTAGACAAACCTCTTGAGGTGACCCCGATGAATGAGTTCTTCGATTTGCTCCTTTAAATCACGACAATCTTCCATGTCGAGGCCATAGTTGCAGTAAAAGCTGTAGTACTTGGATTTCTTCCTCCTCTCCAACGGTGTCTTTATCAGTTGAGAGTTTTTCAAGAGACCTTTTTTCTTTATTTATAAAAAAAAACTTTAGTTCTAGTCATGTTCAACGGAGTCGACTTGGATCTAAGGTGAGGTAGCTCAGGTCGATCATTTCTTCTTCACCATGGTGACCTCGGGGTCGGGGCTGATAGCAGTCACTCATGTCTCGATCTTTTGCATGTCTCTAGTGCTTACTCGAGACCATTGCCTTCACGACAATGTATTGGTCGGCCCTCAAGAGCATTGTGGGCATCACCGCCAATGACCTCTCCACTAACTACAAGAAAAAGCAAGAGGATTTAAGCCACATTATAAAGGCCTATATTACATGCAATAGATGAGCTTCTTGCTCGTCTTGGATCTCGTTTATAAATCCAATGATGAAGTCGAAGGGTATTTCTTCTTTCTCTTGCTTAAGTCCGAGAAGCATTGTTGCTGATGGCCTTGAGCACACATTCCTAAGGAAGTAAAACTCAAACTCCTTTGTGAGCTGAGCAAAGGAAACAACCGAGAGCAGTTTCAAATGAGTAAACTATTCTCGTGTCGAGCCTCTTAACATTGTAAGGAATGCACGACACATTAAGGCATACGGGGTGTTGTACAGTGGCATTTGGGCACGGAAGGCGGTAGTATGCTCCATCAGGTCAGTATTGTCGTTAAAGATCTCCAATGACGAGAGACGAAAGTTCATCGAGATTGGCTTCCCTTTGATGTTCTGAATGAATGGGGACTGACTTAAGGTGGGATCGTTCGACATTTCCACTCTAGATTGCTAGAACTCTTGGTGCATCTCTTATAAGCATTAGTCCATTTGCTATAGATGGATCTTCAATCTGTTGACTGGGTCTCGGATTCGGGCAGAGTAGAGTGATAGCGTGATGACATTACTTGACGTTACTTGTTGGGCTAATTGAGGTAGGAGTAGGGTGATAGCTTGCATCATGCCCGTTAGTGTTTGTGCCTATTGGGTGAGGTTCAGAAATACCTCGGTAGGGACAAGTAGATGGCTTGAGGTTATTCCTGGAAGCGAAAGGCTTGGGTTATTGCATAGATGCTAGTAGAATGCTAGCGCTTATGTTGAAGTGGATGCATCCACGTGGGAGAGGGATGATAGCTGCTCCTCTCGAGTAAAAGTACTATGGGACGGAGACAGGGCCTTCTCGCTAGAGCATTCGTTAGGAGGATCGACGAGCGTACATTCCTACGACATCAGATCCTTCTTCTAGCACCAAAATACTGAGAAAAATTGGCGTCGACATCTAAGTCAACCCGACATGATCCAAACTCGAAGGCACATGAGTGTCCGAGGTGGAAGCACCAAGATCGATGTCGAAAAATTTTTTTCGATCCAATCCCTTTGACGCTCAAGTTAGTCACCGAAAACTTATTGTATATGATTTTTTTTTTTTGGAAAAGAGCTCCGTAATGTGTCGTGTCAGGGATTAACTTTTATACATGATCTTTTCGGGGACAACTTGTAATTGCTCCAACACCCGCCTCTTGACGTTTTGTCCATGTGGGTAACAAGGGAAGATAGCTCCGAACGACCTACCTTAGACTTTTGTCCATACGGTAGACGAGCGAAAGTTGACCTAGATTTTTTTCTTTTTATGATAATTTTCATGTAGTGATTATATATTGGATGATAATTGACCGTTAATATATTTCTTATAAACATATAACAAATATTTAATAATATATAATTTTATAATGAAACCATTATGAAGCCCAGTCATAAATCATAAAGAATAAGCTAACAAAACCAAAAACTGCCATGTTATGGTATACGTGTGCAGCTCAACTTTGATTCTTAAAAGAAAGATCATAAAGAAAAAAAAAACCTAATCCAATGACCTCATTCATGCTGATTCCATCCAGTACTCGATCCTCAGGTTAAACGTGTCAAGGGGCTTGATCAAGGCCGTTCTTTTCGGTAAATGCTCGATCCAAAGCAAACAAGTAAGTCTCCGAGATGCGAGTAAGATCTTTGATTAGGAGTCCCAACTGTTCTAAGCAGAACTCAAGCCGTAGGTGAAGATCCCTAACCGAAGGTGCTTCCTTACACGAACACAACCGAAGGAGATTTATATATGTGAAACTGATGAAGGCATTGAGCCGACTGGTAGAAGAGCAGCAGCCTCACCATTCTTCAACTCGACTTCATCATCCATTATTCCACAGATTACAGTTGACTGACAATAAGGTTTACATGCGTGACGGACAGAAACAAAACCATGGCGAAACCCAAAAAAAGGACTTTGATCATCTACTAGCCAGCGTGCACATGGACGCCTATAGCAATCACCAGGATGGTCAAGATGACGAAGAAGATGATGCTGTGGACCAGAATCGCGATTCCGCTGGTGTACATGTTGCCGAACTCGATCACCCTCGTTCTCGCTGGTAGCTGAAACAACAGCCCCGGTGAGAGGAGGATGAAGAGGATGACGGCCACGATCACAGGCCCCCAGTCGGCAGACATGTCTCTCGCCTGTTGCTACAGCTTGTGTTTCCTTCTTCAAGCAAGAGGGAATGGAGATGATGATGATGAAGAGAGACACAGAGAAAGCTGCAATACTTAAGCGGTAAGAAAGCTTAAAGCGAACCAAAGCAGGAGAGGGATGGGAAAAGAGATGGGAACGCTGCTTTAGGGTTCGTGGAATGCAAGCTTTGCACTGATTCATTTGGTTATTGGCCGCTTTAGGATTCTTTTCTTGAGAGACGACAGGCAATGGATGTGGAGATGACAGTGCCGAAAAGCCAAGTCGAGCCTCGTTGATGCATGAAGACTGCCTTTCTTACACTGTAGGCAAAGTTGGGAAATGTGATTCCTTGCTTTTTTTCCTTTTCTTTAATACCTGAAACAGATAATTATACGTACTGACATGAAATGATAGTTTGATTTTAATTAAAATTAAATCGATTGAGTGATTCGCATAAAATCTATAATTATGTTATATCTGAAATATAAAAATAACTTATATGTCAAAATTGAAATCAAGTATATAGATCTAATTATTACGATGCGTACCTTTTGATCAAGTATATAGATCTAATTATTACGATGCGTATCTTTTGATATCATCTCTTCAGAGATCTCGTTTGATCTGTTAAACACCGTCTTTGATCCAAGATACAGGACCCTCTTCTCTTCCCATTCTCTCGTCTGTACGTAATGTATGTACGTAAACTTAATCTATTAGCTAAAATATCTGAACCTAATTAGTTATTATATTATATATCTTATTCAATTATAAAAAGATCACATAATCTAACAATTCGTTCATTCCAAATCGAATCTGAATAATTTGATGATTATTTTTTTAGTTTAAAAAATATTTTTATTTTAAAATATATATATATATATATATATTATTTTAAATCATTTTAATTAAAAAATAGAAAAACATAATTGTCGGTCGGTGCAGTCGACGTCAGCGAGTGCGGTGGTCACAAGGAGGCGCCTCCGCGCTTGCCACCACGTGCTGCCTAGGCTCACCACGTGTTCTTTCTGGAGTGATCTCCTGATTCATGTCCTGAGTCGTGGACTGTGAGATCTACGCCGTGCATCTCAACCATCCGATAATTCTAATAAAAAATAAATATTACAACAGGTTCATCCATAAGGACTTCCAATTTAAGATCAAGTACGCACATAGACGAGTTCTTTATGATAGCAGTTCATCAACAGGACTATATACCCAATTGCAACGACAGCATTAATAGCACAAGAAATAGGAGCGTTCGCTAGTGACATACAACAACACCCCACTCGAACTCGAACTGGAACACGAACTCTTGTCATCATGCAAGCCATCCTCCTGGCACGTAGTTACTCACGCTTGGGCCAGCAGCTGCAGCCGCTGCAGCAGCTGCAATGGCCATTTGATCTGGATGATACCTGGAGAAGAAAGAAACAGATCATGGCCTTAGCCCACCATCTTGCATGCATGTTTCACACCACAGATCGATGCGCACAAGTGGAGGAGGTACCCGATTTGGAGAGTAGGTTCACAGTCTATGGGTTGGAAGAAGCCGTCACCCTGTGGTTGAGGTTGCTGGCGGCCGTAGGTGTTGGGATCCCACAGTTGCTGCTGGTTGGCTTGGTTGCTCTCCTCCAACTGCCAAGTGTCATCACATGCAAACCATGGCAAAGATTTCTCGATGTGGCTAAGTTTGGACGGAAGTAAGAGAACTACTTACTCTTCTCTTCAGGGCTTTATTTGCTTCGCACAGCATTTGCTCCTGTCAACAGACAGAGCAGTGTTAGATGGAAAGATACAGGTCTGGATGGTGCTCACAGGCAATTCATTTTGTTGTGCAGGTGATGATACCCGTCTTTGGAGATCCGTCAGCTGATCGAGCATGTACTGAGTCTGTTGGAAGAGACGAGTTCACAGTTCAGAGATGATGTTTTTGGCATCCGAACAAGTAGTTAACGGATGATCTATCGATTAGCAACAAGCTGAGTGGCCATAAAAAGTGAACTTGTAAGAATGAGCATTACCCGTGTTGATCTTATTTGTCTTAATGATGCATCAAGTTGGCGCTCAAGTTGCTCGAGCTCTTTGATGTTGAGGGGCCCCAGATCTTCACCTAGCAGATTTCTACAACCCAAAACAATTACTCCATTAACGTCTTTCAGCATTCCAGTAAAAGCTGTGTTTCTAATGTGCGAAGAAGAACAGTAAGATGTCACCTTTGTGATCTCTGCAAGGCTTCGACACGGGCCTTCAGCTTCAAGTATTCTTGCTGACTACTCTGATTTTTGCCAAAACAAGATGTAAGAAGAATGTCAATCATTTTAATACTGACTACCCTGACTTTGCCAAAACAAGATGTAAGAATGTCAATCCTATTCGATAGAGATGGATATTGTAACCATCAAACTCAATGCAGATCAATTACATGGTAGGTAGCCACTAAACTTCAATCAATCATGTGGTCATTTGTACCGAGGCCTTTGATGGTTTCATCTGTTCTCTTTTATTGCCAATTACATGCCTGAGCGCCTCGCTAATCTCCCAGACGGTGCGGTTCAAATAGGCGTCGCCTGGGCGCTCGCCCGAGCCCAGGCACTAGGCGCTTCGGGCGAGCGCATGGGTTAACCAAGGCGACCGAACCAGGATTTTAGCTCTGGTTCAGTCTTGGTTCGGTCTCCGATGGTTAGTTGGTTCAATCGAACCAACTAAAACTGCTATAAGTGACAATCGAACCCTAACCCACTCCGCTGCTGCTCCCGATCCCACTGCTCGCCGCTATCGCTGCTCGCAAATGCTGCCGCTGTCGTCGCTCGCCATTGTCACCGCTCGCAAACGCTGCCGCTATCGCCGCTCGCGCCTCCGGCCGCTCCCGCTCCTACTGTCACTGCTCGCCACTGTCGCTACTCGCAAACGCTGCCGCTGTCGTCGCTCGTGCCTCCCGCCGCTCGCCGCTCTTGCTCCTGCTCCTGCTACTCGTAGTTGTTGCTGTCGTTGTCGCTGCTCGCTGCTGTCGCTGTCTCCGCTCACCGCTGTCACTGCCTCCTTACACTCCACTGTCGTTGCCGCTTCCTCTTTTCTCAGTCAATAGGCTCAACACCCCCTTACACTTCCTTCTTCTCCTTCTGTTAACAGTATACGGTATACTGTATACTGGTAATATTATTAGGTTTATTTGAAATTATTAATTTTCAATACTGTTAATATATTTTCTTAATTTAATAATATATTTTAATTTAAAATTTTAAATAATTATATTTATTAATTAATATTATATATTTTTTATATTTTAGCGTCTCACTTCGCTCGGACAAACGCCTGGGCGAGCATCTAGCGCCTCGGGCGTTTTTGGACCTTGACGTCTTTTGGTACCTAGTGTTTTTTAAATCACTGATGGCCAAATTTTACAAGATTGGATGTTCAAAGGATGATGACCTTTGAACTTGAGTCAGAAAGTATTTTGAAGTTCCTCCAGTTTTTTGAGATTCGAGAACCGAATAATGTAGCTTGAAAACAATAAAAGATAGTAGAAACTTAATCAGGTTTTGCACACTACATATTTTGATTCTCTATAATAACATCTCCAGGCAAACAATAAATTAGAGAGGATGTCATTCATACTCTAAAACTTCAGGAGAAGCCATCAGTGGAACTGGAAAAGTATACCAACAATGGTAATCAAAAGAAACAATCCTTACATGAACTCAGAACAAACTATTGTTTTAGGGTGATTATTGTCTAGAAACTCCCACATTCACTTATCCATTTACCAGCTTCTCTTGACTTATAGGGTGACCAATTGTATTTACTAGCATGTTTCTCCAGACAACATAAATGGGACAAGACCAAAGAAGTGATCAAAAAAAATAATTTTGCTAAATTTTAAGAAAAAGAAGGTATTTCAAGGTACAAGTTTTTCGATTATGTAAGATCTAGAGAGAATCAATATAAACACCTTTATCTTTATAAGCAAAGAGGTCGGACCACTGAAGATAAATAGTGAGAAACATCCAGACTACTAATTGAAGTTCATCAACTGCAACCAAGCTGCCGATGTAATGTAAAAAAGCAGCCAGATATTTATGCAAAAATTAACTGATCTTGAAGGCGTAACGAAAGACGAATTTATTCCTGAAGGAATTTTTATTTACTTTCCTTGAAATGGCTCTAGCTTCTTATTTCATAAAAGACACCCATGAGACAATACCTAAAATTTTATTTTGGGTGATATGAAATTTCTTACGAAATATCCACCACATATTATGTATAAAGCTTTTCATGCTCACACCAGTCACATAATAAACATGTATTCTAACCTAACCATATGATAACTATGAAAGACAAAATCACAAAGTTATGTTTCAATTTTAAAAAGACAGCAATATTATAAGATTTTTCTTGTATAGAGCCCTTGAAAACTCATAGTTGCATACATGGCCCACGACTAAAGTGGCAGCACTAGAAACCATTATTTAGAGCCAGAAAAATGAGTTGTTTACTTATATCATAAACCTTTCTAATTATGTGCACAATTGTACATACATTTGATAAATGTAACATTATACAGTCAAAGCTTATATGACTTAAAAAGAAAGATAAGTAATAAACTGCAGGTCTTGAAATTTCGATTAAACAAGCTACAAAAAATCACCTTTATGCTTGTATTTTCATATATTTTTTTTCTCCCGTAGATGTTAATTCCTCAGATTTTCTAGGTTCAATAATCACGTCAACTAAGATTGCTTAGAGGTCGGGGCAAAGTGCTTCCTTGTCTTTGCCAAGATCTACTATTGCAAATAACTATTTTCAATTACACAGAAAACACGAAAGTGCAATATATTTACACAACTACTACAAACAGTTATTATGAAACTTGTATGTCTCTTTAACTTGTGTTACATTTAGGCAATATTGCTCCTTCGTAACCTTGTGGAAGTCATATGTAAATAACTATAATATGGAATCAGTGGTCTTTTGCATCAAAATTATCTGGATATTAATGCAAAAGATTTCAATCACACAATTGTTCATATGATGGAGGGTGTCAAGATTTTAATGTTCAAAAGGTCAGTTGCGCTATGGACAGTGATCATTGCATATATTTGAGGGCAAAATATCAAATTTAGCGAATATCAAGTATTCAAGTAAACTAGGAACACTTTACTAATGAAACATCAAGCTTTAACAGCTTAATAAAAGATACTATATATAATTATAAGAATAGTGCAATAATGAATTTTAAAAAAAAGAGGAGGACAAGAAATAGGCTGCAAATCATACAATATTTATTGAAAATTTCATGTTTGCATGGTATAAAGCAAATGTAATTTAATTGAAAAGGAAATATGTACTCTCTAAAAGATGAAATATTACATGTTACTTTCAAATTCAGTCACCATGACATGGTAAACAAAGTTCCAAGATTAAACAATCAAATAACATAAAGTAAATTGAAAATATAAACTTTCATTCATACTCTGGAATGTAACATTTTCGAGAAGCAACAATCCTGATTCTTCTTTTACCCTATTTATTCAATGTTTAGTATCATGAAAACGATAGGCATAATCAGATGGAACAAAGTTTCTACCACGTGCCAAGACAGTGAGTTTTTGTTACAGAACTGTCATCTTGTTAACTTCAAAATCAAGATATGAACCCTTGGTATGGTTTTGAAAGGAAAAGAAATCTCTTTAAAATTGTGATCAGAAAATTTGCTACCATCCAACAACTTATGCTTGGAATCTGAAATGTTTGCATGTATCTTTGTATGATATAATATTGTAATAAACCCCCAACTTATCCAAATAAACCAAAACAGCCCTATGTAGTTAGTCACTTATGCTAATGTTGTAAGAAAAAGTGTCATGCTGATAAAACTTTGACAATATATCACAAGGTACTCGTTTTTGTCACTCACTCTTTATAAAAAAATTATTATAATAAAATTTAGATATTCTATTTTTTAATAAATTTCACTTAAAGGTGAATAATATATTAATCCTTCATCAGTTTTCCATACTTGTTGTGACTTAATTGCATCATACATCAAATATTCATTTTTTAAAAAGGAATAGGATTAAAGAAATTTTCCTTTAAACTCTATTTATGGGAATAATTGATGACATATGTAAGGTTTCTTACATGGACTGTTCCTAGTCTTTCATATTGGTCATTCTTAGCTAGATTTCTGAGAATGGACATCACCTGACAAGAATCAAGCTAAACCATCTCATCACATATCTTCTTTTATTATATTTATTTATATATGTGTGTGTGTGTGTGAGTGTGTGTGTGTGATATATGGGTAAGAAAGGACTTTTAGCATGTACACTTTTTCTAATTTTCTTGAGTACATCTTCTTTTATCAATCATATTCCTACCAATATGGTTTGTTTAATCCCAATCCCGAGGAAAATCTTGATCTTTAATATACAAATCTCGATTAAAAGAGTACATATTGATAGTACTAGTAGTGAGATGTGATGGGGCATTCTTGATATTTGATTAAGTGAAGGCTAAGTGGAGACAGGTGCTGGTGATGAATGAATAGTTGGCTAAGTTCCTCCTGACTGCATATTATCTCGAAGAGGATTAGATTTCCAGAGATCCAAACATATAGTGCAATATAGTTCTTAGCTAAAAAGACTGATCAATATCTCATGGTTGAAATAGACAATAAGCCTTTGATCAAGATATTGAAGGAGGAGGCTTCTCCATGTCTGTCTTGTGAATGTATTTCCAAACTTATTATTATTATGTGAAAAATTTATAAGGATAGAGTTTTCTCAGGTATATAGACAAGGAAATAAATGTAAGCACTGGTTGGCCCCTTACATAATATCATCTAGGTTAGATCAATTGTGAAATGCTAATTGGCCACCTGATCTATATGTATTGTTACGCTCTGGATGAGCATAGTCAAAGTTGTACTAGTACTTTTTAGAGTAATTTTATTTTATTTTTTGGGAAAAAAAAGACTATGATCAAAAGAACAATTTAGACATTTAATGAGTTTCTAGCCTACTTTATTAGACTGATTTAAATTGAACGTTTGGTTGCAACAATAAAATAATTAAGGGGTAAAAGTCATGCTCTTATTCCTATGAAGTATTACAATAAAGAAAATGGTTAGCTAGTTACAAGTTAATTTACCAAAATGTATTTTCTGGACGTACTTCTGTAACAAGTTTACAGTTCCATTAGCATTGTCTCCCACTTTTAATTTCTCTCCTCCAATACCACAACATTGTTTAAACTTTATCAAACTCTTAAAACATAATTCTTTAATACTTGCTATCATCCTAAAATTTTGCAGTAATTTTTGGCATCAATATGTAACACCACTCTCTCACTAAAAAACATTATAGAATATGCTTTGGCTTTTGGCTTCATTATGGCATTCTAATTGACTAAGATTATGGAATAGGTTACTCTATATTAGAGCAGACACTTATTTGCATCATAGGTAGATAAATTGCACATGTTAGCATTACAGATATTTTTATTTATGTGACTAAGTAACTCAAAACTTAAACACAGAATATAAGAAATTAAAAGGGGCACCATGAAATCATTGTTGTTTTTCTTGCGCACATACTGGGAAAAATCATAGTATTTTGAAGTAAATTACGACTATAATACAATGTCATCAGGCACACCCCTTTCTTGGGATTTCCATGCTACAAACTTATTTGTGCATTGTGAATCATCTATAGCTATTATAATCTCTGGAGTCTTATTTGCTTTCATTTCATTAAATAAGCATAAACTGACAAGATAAATAGTTAAAGAACTTAGAAAACTAACTACACGCAATCGTGCAAACGATACCAATTATTAAGCTAAAAAGACAAGCATATAGGTATTTGCAGGAACCTCTATTCTAACGGTTCAATGTAGAGCATGAAATACATTAAAATTCCACACAATTTCCTCAACATGTAGTGTTTCTTACAAGTGACTTACTTTGACCTCTCAACAATCTTGTACACCTATGTAATTTTAATGATGCTATCAATGTGGAGATATTATAATTTTCCTACTATGATACATTTCAAGAGAATTACACATAGTAACTTATATTCACATCCAACCTTTCAAGAAAACATTGATGAATAATATTGTTGATGTCATTACTATGGAGTTAAGCCTACATATCAAAGTTCCTTATTTTACTTTCCCATGTTCAAAGCAGCCACTAATGATACCATTGGCATCATGACAAATAAGTCTAAATGTTGAATTGCTTAAGCATCACATAACCGCTACACAATTATCATCGATTTTTTTAATTGATGGCATATAAACCAAATTACATGTCATTCATTTCCTTTTAGAGAATAAGACTAAGCTAATATTTAGTGCAAGAAGCCTGGTCAAAGGATCTATTTACCTGAGTCTCTCTTGATATGACATTTGTCTCCGGTGCCCCATAATTGCATTTTTGGTACCTCTCCAGTGTTTTCAACATACTATTATTAAATTAGGATAAAAAAATTGGTCAAACTTTAAATATGCATTGTGTATTATAGAAAAAAAAAAAGGTACAGTATCATAATCAAAAGGAAAATTTGGAGATTAAGAAGATTACAGTTGGCCAACATCTGCTAGGCAATAACAAAAGTATTGTCATCAACATGGTTTGGAACAAAGATTAGTCCCTTTTTACAATAAATATGCAAAATGTTTCCTGATAAGAGTCCACCATTTACTCTCAAGTCATCAATCGTCATTTATTTTCTTCCATTCAGACAATTTTCCTTATAAAGATTAATATATCTTTACAGCTTTGTGGGTGCTGTTGTTTTTGTTGAAAGATAAATATACGTTAATTCCTCTTTGTCGCTCTGAAATTAAGATCCTGATGTCAAATTATATGCTCGTCATGAAGAATTACAAGAATCTCACTACAAATAGATTCACAAAACTGCTCATTTATAAAGCAAGAATTAACTTCAAAGAACTGATGAAAATCATAGATAGCGAAACTTGGAAATTGCCTCGTTGTTAGATGTTTCTCATCTTTAATCTTCATTTATTTAATTCTCTTCAGTATGCAGCAGCTTATGGCATTTAAATAATGATCAAGTCCATGAATTTTAGATGGAATATTCATAAATGGACAACTCAATCTAGTCACTCAATAACTTGAGGAAATACATTTCTCTTCAAGCCCATCGATTTCATTTAGTACTTTACTACAATATAATTTGTTTAATTGTTCTGCAATTGTCACAGCTTTTCGAGGGCATCAGAAACTATAAGCCTAATAACCTCACCTGCCACTGAATTAGTCCTACAACAGTTTGACATAGAAGATATAAGTAACTTCAATAAAGTTTTGTAAATTGAAATCAACATTATCAAAATAAAAAGAGACTACCAGAAGAATCACATAGGAACACCACAACAAGACTCCAGAGTGTTGTGGGTCTCACTTGTGTGATGGAATGTGACTTGCAAATCAAGAAGATGTGGAATGTGTGTAGTATCTGACATCTCCAACAAAGTTGTTTTGTTCTTGTCGAGAAACTTTTGTTTGATTTTTATTGAGCATGATTTTTTTCAAAATTGAGACAACCCTTTCTATGAATTACTGTTTCTAAATAAATTATATATTTGTTACCAAATCAAATGCTTCAACTTTGGAAATTTTATTGCAAGCTAACGTACGTGGGTTACTTGTATTCCCTCACAATGAAAATAACAGTAGATGTTGCATAAATAGTGGTCAAATCATAAAAGAAGTGTTTGCAGGAAAACCATGGAAACAACTTGAAAGCTCACGCTTGTACCAAATGGTTATATCCACGTAAAAATCCCCTTCTTCAGACACTGAAATCTAGACAATGAAGGACCTTTCTGCAAGATCTAAAGGGTTTCAAGAAAACAAAAGGAATGGCATGGTTACGAGGAACCTCTGAAACGAAAGGACCAAAAGACAAGACTGGTGACAGACGAGACGGTTTCTTACAGGGAGAGCTAAAACCCTAAGTTCTTCGGAAGAATGACAACTGTGATGGTACTTTAGCTCTGCTGTATGAATCATGCAGTCACATGTACAAAATGAGATCGATTTGAGCATATCTGTACCCTGAATTAATGCCTTCTACCGATCTTTAACCACGACAAACTTTAATCTTCATCAGAACAAAATGAAATCGTCACAAACCTAAAACTTCAAAGAAATATAGACGAAGATAATCCAGAGGTGTTTGGTAGACATTTCTCTTAGACCACAGAAAGACCGACCAAAGAAGCAATAGATTCGTGTGAGATAATTCTTGCAAAGAGTGAATAGGCAAAAGTATATAGGAAGAAGTAAATATCATCGACAACATCTTGAATTCTACTTTCCAAGCCGACTCCAGATGTCGAGAGCCGGTGCAACGCAAGGGGAAAAGAAGCTTAGATTTCCGTGTATGATCATGAAGGCTTAAATGATCCGATCATTAGCCAGGGTAAATAAAAAGAGAAGGAATGAAATAGTTTTCTCGTCATAGAGATGCAGAGAGAGATCGTAAGGAAAACAGAAGAAAGCTAATATTTGTTTGCTTCCTCATCAAAATTTTTTTTTTAAGGGATTAATCCTTCTCCATGACATCAAACTACTAACAAAACATCCAGATCTTTTACGAGAACGAAATCCCGGAAGCAGTCTAACGAAATCAGAAAACAAATCCGCTATGCATGATTTTGTGCTATTTGACCCTCAGATCCGATCAAATTCCCATTATTTTCACGAAACCGGAAACCTATCAGAAGGATCCAAGCTTGGAAAGAGCCCAAACCGGAAACCCATCGTAGCAAGCAAAAGAAAGCACCGATCGAGCGAAAAGAAGACATTTTTTCCCAGCACCTTTCTCCCGGCCACGCACCTGGAGCTGCTGCAGAACTCGAAGAGCTTCCCGCGGTTGGAGAAGATGATGAGGGCGACCTCGGCGTCGCAGAGCACCGACAGCTCGTAGGCCTTCTTAAGCAGCCCGTTCCTGCGCTTCGCGAAGGTCACTTGCCTGTTGATCTTGTTCTCGATCCGCTTCAGCTCCACTCTCCCCCTCCCCATCTCCTCTTCCTCCTCCAACAGCCACCCCAAAGAAACGTACCAGATCGAAAAGAAGAAGAAGAAGAAGAAGAAGGAAGGATGAAAGAGAGAGCTTTCGGACTGGAGAAGGGAAGGAGAAGAAGCCAAAACCCATTTGCCATTTATAGGCAAAACGGAAGGGGAGGGAGACGTCCATTAACCCTAACATCTCATCACCCTTTTAACCTCCGGAAACTCCCATACTCGTAGGTTTCCGCATATCAATCTCTTGCGGACACGAGATCTGCGGTTGAGATGAGCCTAATGGAAAATTGGACGGCGGATGATGGATGCTTATAGTGATATTATGCGGATAGTTGTAGAGAGGTAAGCAGAAGCTTAACAGCGAGCGGAAGACTGACTTGGAGAGGTGGCGGTGACAGTGGAATTCAAGGAGTGGGTCCCGTGGGAGTGGGTACGTGTCGAGAAGAGACACGTGCCGGAGGGAAAGACAGGGACACATCATGTGACACGAAAACCTTGGACGTGGGAGGAGGGAAGCGTGTGATTGGCCGGCAGGAAGACTTGGGAATTAGGTAGGTCTTGTAATGATTTGAATATACTTGATATTTTATATTTGGCTGTCAAATATATAAATAAAATAAAATAAAATAAAATTATTTCTTTACCACCTAATATTATAAAAACAATCTCCTGAGGGCCTCTTGCACTGTATGTATACTCTTTGGATGTGTATTATTATATTGGATTCTATTATTATCGATTTTGATTGTTGATTTAGTATGTCAAGTCTAGTCCGATGTGACACATCTTCAAAAAAAAAAAAATTTTGATTGTCAAAATCAAATAAGATTCTTCCCTTCAAATGTGAAAAATCATAATATGGACTTCACAATACATGATATTTTTAAAAAACTAATAATATGATGGATAGGTCTCCCAAGAACCCCTGAAGTTAGGATCAAATAATATTTTTTTCTTAGGTAAATTTTTTTATGCGATTGATCTAGATGCATATGGTTTACAAAATTAGTGAGAGGGCGAGCATGCCAGATGAAATGACTCAAACGGTTAATTTGATATTAAAAAATAATATTTTATGTGTAAGAGAATGGTTAATTATACTAGAGACTCTTTTATATAGTCCTACGGTTAGAGAATATTTATTATTTGAGGTATTTAGATAATATGTTCCTTTATATAGTTCTATTTAGTTTGAGTGGTTTGGGATTTCATGGCACAATCAAAATACGTATTATCAACTTTCATAATAATTATTATGAAGACCTTGTCAATTTATTATAAGCACCTGAGCTCGAGTCCCGCCTTCGTCACTTACCTTTGTAAATAATTTTCTGTAATTTCCCGCTGTGTTCATACTTGATATACTTATAATGTGTAGCTTAGATAGACCAATGCATGTAATTGGCCTTTTAATCGATGCAAAGAAGATGTATGGTGATGTGTGATGTTGCTTGTTCTCTAAGATGATGAGAAAATTAGATCTCTCAACAAATGTTAACTCAATTATATGATAGCTGCCAACTAGTCATGAATGGCAATGCAAGTGTGTGTCACACGTCATGATCGACAAATATTCTCAAGCATTCTTTAATCCACTTAGATGTTTCCACCATCACTTATGCATCTTAAGGCTACATATGGAAATACAAGGAAGAGTAAAGATTCTAATGGCAGAAGAAGAGCAAACTAAGTGCTTGGAAACCTTACATAAATTGGAGATAAAATGAGCTAAATGATGCTTTACTTTTGATAGGTTTAGTCTTAGGAATCAATCCATAGTGCATACAAAGTCAAAAGTAACTTCACTTTTACCTCCATAAGAAGTATCTCAAAGGAGAAGGGAAGGTCCACATGGATATAAATATCCTTGAGCTTGCACTGTTTGAAATCTCTGCCTATTTGTAGTTCCCTCATTGTTTATGTGGAGGATGAAGATTGCATGACTAGGTCATTTTAGCTGAAAGCTAGGTCACAAGGAAGCTAAATGAAGAATGATGAGTCATGTGTAGTCTTAGCTAGCTGACTTAGCACTCCCACAAAGAAATTAGAAAGCCTTTGCTCTCCTTATGATTTCCAAATTTGTCTCCAAGTGTTGCATCATGAGAATCTCAAAGTTTAAGATCAAGAGCAAACATGATATTGGCTATTTAGACAACAAAAAAGAAAAGCTAACAACAGTGACATATATTTGCTTGATGCTTATGGATACATTGTTACAAATACTTTGCAAATTATCCTTGTTTACATGTTTTTGTTTGCTAAAAAAAATAAAAGTAAGTGCATGAAATTTGGGATTTTGTCAAATATATGATGTTTTTGTTAAGTATAAGATGTCGACAGAAACGTCGAGAAGAGAAAGTGCAAGAATTGCGTTTGGTATCGAATTAGGATTCAGAACTGATATGATATATAGAGTTTTTTCGATCTGGTCTAATTGTTTCGTAAATGTTTCGGCCTAATATTTCTCGTCTACTGATCAAGGATTAACCTAAAATGATCGAATCCAAGCTCATAGACATGACACAAACAACTAAATTTTGGTAGACTACATTATGTATGCTTGGTCCAATACACTAAATATTCTACAAAAATTGAGTCAGGCACTTGTAGTAAAAGACAGGATTCTTGGGTTTATAGGATTCCAGAAATCTTTCATTGATGGCCATCTCTAATAGCATGTGAATTATGCAGGGAATCAAATGATATGCAAGAAGAAGGTTGTGAGACAAGGCCATCTCTTTCTAGCCAATTATATGTGCTGATCACTTGAACTATTTCTTGAAGAAAGCAGCATTCTTCCAACTGATGAACCCCTAATTTTTGCAGCAAGTTGTTTAGTGGATTAATGCATTTTCTAGAGGAACCTTCAGGTCTTTAAAGATCAACATGCATAGAGGTTTATTGTGGATGTTTAAGAACACACATTTGTTTGCCTATGTCTAAGAACACACATTTTAACCTACTAATTCTCACATTCTAATGTTATATAAAGTCTAATGCCAGCAACAGGAAGATGAGCAAGTGAATCAAGTTGACTACTAATCGTTGCTATTTTATAGGATGATAGCATGATTAAAGCAAAAAATAAGGCACCGTTTTATGTTACTTGAGACTCGAGAATACTTGGCATATCACATCCATAAAGGATTTAAGCTGAATTCACACTTAGTGACTTGGGAAGTTAAGGAGGGAGATAACATATGATCTGAGGAAAATAATAAAAAAATAAGAACAATTATTGAAGAAACTTTATTGAAGAAGTAAAGAAACTTTATTGAAGATAAGAAGCTTTAATTTGAATACATAAACATATCCCAGAGAGAATTTTCTTCAACAGAATAGAGGATTTCCCTTATAGAGATTTCCTCATATAGTTGAAAAAATCTTACCTTCTATCATGATTAACATGGCATATAGATGCTCTATACAATGCCAATAACATATGACCTTTCGAAAAATGATGCAAAGTTGATGATTTGTAGTAGTGTGGGAGGCCAAAGGCAGACGAGTTGTGGAATGTGGTGTCAGTTCATGTTGCTTCCTTCCTTCTTGTCTTTAAGAATGTCGCATCTTCTCTTCGCTCACTCCATTGAATGTTTGTTCCCATCAAAGATAAAGAATCCAACTTGCTCCTCTCTCACTCTCTCTCTCTCTCTCTTAATAATGTTCCCTGTGTACTCTTAGGTGACTCGATAACGCATAGTGGTCCATCCAACATATCCAACAGGAGCTGCATTCTAGGAATTTTTTTGAAGCTTGGATGAATTGAGCTGAAATGTTTGGATTATGTTATCCTCAATGTTAGGCAGTTTTCTTCATTATCATCCTCAATGTGAAGTAAAAAAATGTGTATTTCCTATGCTATGCTTCACAATGTTAAGGCTACATGCTTTATAGTATAAGAGAAATCAACGAAAAGGTTGTCTCCATTGATAATATCAGGCCTGTTAATGGTTAACTATGAAGATGACCATCACTAAGATCCAAATCTACAGCAATTTCAGGTGTGTTCTTTTGTTCTGAATGAGAAATCTGATCATAAACCTGTAGAGAAAGCCCACCAAGACAAGCTGGCTAGCCATATATTAGCCTCCTCTCTGGTTGCTATATGCTGCTGCTTCTTTGTCTGTTCTCTGCAATGAGAAGAAGAACATTTGTCCATGCAAGGAGTTAACATTTTTATTGAGAGTGGTGGATGGGGGAATCACCAAAGCGCAGCATCAAACACAGACTACTACTACTGCCAAGAGAAGGGAAGAGGTTGCGAGGCCCCGACCGAGGAGCCATCACCTCCTACATGAACCGTGCTCTGACAGTGGAGGTCAGTGTCAGCATCGCCAACAAGCACAGCATCCTCAAACCCCGAGTAAGAGAACCCTGTTTGCGAAACGTAGCTTGAAGCTTGAGAGCTGGCATATCGATCGAGGTGGTTGTAGGGAAGAGAAGAAACCAGAGGCTGATGGTGCACAGGGATCCTTCCGGCAGGCAGCATTTGGCCCATGCCGACGGCGACGCCTGGACTTGGAGTTGATGACAGAAGAGAGAGAGCACAATCTCCGTGAGAGAGGATCTTGTTGCTGCTGCTGCTGCTTTCTGTCTTGAGGAATGGCTGGCGTGTGTGTGGTTCCATTGTTGTCCTGCCGAAGGCAGTGTTGCCATGTTGCAGGAGAGGGAGCTGCTTCCCGTCTTGGTTGCCGCAGAAAGGGACAGACAACTGTTGTTGGCTGTCGACGGCATGGAGGGGAAGGTGAGTGGTATATATCGCAGGCCAGTTGTGCTCTTCTCTTGGTGTCGGGAGTAGATGAGGATACATCAAGTACCTGCTGCTCCCTGCAACCACCAGATAGGATGATCCAGGAAGCACCATGAGTTGAATCCAAGGAGCTAAAGAGAAAATTTTCTATCATAATTCAGACCTTGATGATTCGGAAATAGGCTCCCGGGACTTGTGGATCCTGGTTGAGGCTTTCTCCGGCGCTTGTTGTGCCCATCCAATCGCTTCCTACAGCTTCGTTTCACCTCATCAAACTCCTCCAGTTGGTGAAACCTGTGGCAATCATCAATTAGAACTCATAGGAGAGAGAGAGAGTGAGAGAGAGAGAGAGAGAGTTTAAATTGAAGAGTCATAGCTCCATGAACTTTAAATTGAAGCAGGAGTCAAAAACAGAGCATAACATCAAAGATTATTCTCTTAATTTTGCTGTAAATATGACAACTGCAGATTAATGCATGATAAAAAAGTTGGTAGCTGCTAAATCATATAGTGAATGAATCAAAAATTATGAAATCAGAGCAGAAGTTCTTGATTGAAAGAGATATTTCCTCATGTTCAAGTATCAAACAAGCAGAGGAACAGAAGAAAGCAAGAATACAGTGAAAGAGACAGTTCATGTCGTGCTAAAATAGGTTTGACACGCCATGAACAGAGTCGAGAAACAAAAAACCACAAAGGTCTGTGGTGATCGAGTGAATTGCATCATGTTGTGGTGCATGGCATGGTAATTTGCTAGTTTCTTTCTCGCAGATATGGAAGCTTTCTTTCTGAATCCTAGCAGAGGAGCTACAAGAAGGATGGGGAGTGTGCAGGTGGTCCTGTTGCATTACCTGCTGCACTGCTGGCAAAAGCGTTGCTCCTGGCCGCCCACCATCACCACCGGAGTCTTGGAATGCACCTCGCACACCTTGTGGCGCCGGTGATACTCCCGGGAGTTGCTGAGATCGGACTTGCACCCGTCGACCAAGCAGGCCGCCGTCTGCCCAGCGTTGCCCGGCGCACGTGCCCGCCGAGGCGGGCCGGACGCTGCTGCTTTCGTCGTCGCCGTCGTGGCCTGGCTTCTCCAGTTCTCCGGTGGACGAAACCCAGCCGAACCACCAAGCTTGAGGTCAACCGAGCAATCCATTTCGCTAGTCTGGCTTCCGAGGCCACGGCTGCGCTCGACCAAGGAGCCCATGGTGAGCTCTGCTTTCTGCTGCTCGAGTCCTGAGAAACCCCACGAAAGGAGCTTGTTGGGATTCCACTCCATGGAGGTAATCTTCGCAGAACACCCTCCTCCTCCTCCTCCTCCTCCTCCTCCTCCCTTCTAAACAAGCGAGCCGAGGTCAATCAACAAGTCATTATCACGAACGCATGTCCATCAACAAAGAACAAACACAAGAACAGAAGAAAACAACAGGGGATTTCCAAAAGGAACAGGGCAAATCTAACAGACTTCACGAAGAAACACTATTCCTTTCATTCTCACACAGATCTCAACTCGCTAAAGGGGAGGCAGAAACGAGCCAAAGTTCATAAAACTGAGGACCCGTCAGAAATCATAGACAGCTGCAGCCGCAGCAGCACAGAGGACCGACCGTGTGCTGTCCGACCATTCAATCTCTGACAGGGATCCAATAATTCAACAGCTAATGCGAAGGGTAAAACAGGCTGTGTGTGGTGTGCAGGTTCTGAGGAAACCCACCTCTCCACCCACTCGGCACTGCAGGTATCGGCCGTCTATAGATAGACATGAAGCGTAGGCAGACACATATAAAGGCTCGACCTGCAAATACTGGGAGCTGAAGCACACTGAATCATCATATTTACAGATGGAGAGAGAGAGAGCTGAAGCACACTAAATCTTCATGAAGTAAGAACATCAAGTAAATAGAGGCAGGAAAGTGACAGGGTGTAGTTGCTGTCAACTTTGGAAGCTGGGGGCAAAAAGTACTGCAGGAGACTGGAGGAGGAGAGAGAGAGAGAGAGAGAGAGAGAAGAGAAGAGAGGTAGGTCTGTGAGTGCAAGGACAAGTCACCTTGTCACCGTGCTTCCACTGTTGCCAACATGTTTCTCTTGTCTCTTTTCTCTTGTACATGCCTACTTGTCGTAGAATCTGCATCGTCCTCTCCTTCAACATCTTTTACTGTGTCTCCTTTTTTTCTCCAGAGATTACCTTCTACACTTAGATCATCACCACATCCTGCACCGAGTGCATTACACGTGTGGCATATCCATCTTCTACTTGGCTGTCAGCACAAGTCTCTCAGCCATCTCCTGTGCATCACATCACGTGGAGATCAGATCATATGATCAAGCTATCAAGCTGTTCATATTAAGCAGGAAAGTTGATCACCTAATTTGCTTGTAGTTCATGGTGTAATTTGGTCTTGGACTAGATTTCATATTATTTTCCTGATAATTTCAATATGTTGAACGAGGACATGGTGACTGGATATAGGGCTACTGGGGAGCTAATGTGACATCAAAATGTAAATTAGTCTAATCACCATACCAACTCCAAAGTTGGCACCAATATAGAATGTCCAAATCTAATTGAAGCCCACAAATCTAGAAGAGAAGAATCAAAAAGGATTTTATAGGTGTGATACAAAACAGGCTATTTTAATGCACACCACTTGCTACCATTAAAGGACTTGAATCTGTGCTCACATGCCCAAAGTACACACTCTCAATTCCCAAGCTAATCTTAGAGACGTGGCAACACCCCATCCGCATGAAGAAGACCCTTTTTCTAGCGGGTTGGATCGCCAGGATGAAGAACAGTATATTATTATTATTTTTCTCTTCAATTCATGGAAGTGCGTCTCTGATTCACTCCTCTTTGTTGGGATTTGGAGACTGCCTTTTTGCTCTGAATGCTATCGGGTCTTGCCACTGTTTTCTGCACTCAGAATCTCGACTTGTGGCCGTCCAAATCTCTTTAGCAACTCGATCGGCAAAAAAAATATCATTAGATGTCTTCTCAGATGTGTGACGAATGCTTCTGAACATATACATTAGTCGAACGATCAAACACAATGTGCGTTTGAATGCATGACAACGATCAAATCATTGCCTAACAAAGAAATCCTTGACTGTGGCTATGTCCTATCTGAGTTAAAGAAGAAGTCTTGGTGAAGCAATGGAGATGCTTTCTTCTTTTAAGCTGGCCAAAAGCAGGTGCCACATTCCATGGTGGAAACCGGCGTTGGAGCAACAAAAGCAATGCTCTCAGTGACAACAAAATGATGACAAGATCAGTTCTCTCGTCTTTCTTAAGGGCAGGAAGAGAAATATTCTGATGATATGGTTATCCACCGTTTGCAGCGGCTGACACTGCATGAAGTTACTCCAAGAACACCGAATCTTATATTCTGGCATGCATTAGATATGTTCTACGCATGACGGCTAGTTGTAGCTTTGTCCTCGAAAGCCTTCTTGCCATTACAGAAGCAGAAGAAACCTGTAATAATGTTTCGTTTTCTCCTCTTTCCTTTGGTTATGACAGGGCAGTGGAATCATCATTGCACTCAGACAGCAATCAAGACATGGGTGGTGGGTCCAAACACCACTGAGATACAACCACGATGGGGGAACCAAGATCTCATATCTACCAGACCAAAACTGGTGACTTGGCCATGGTGAGGGACAAAGCTGGTGGTGCACCAGACTCCAAGAGGAGGTAGACAGTAGCGAGGGAGGCGATGAAGGTGCAGCCCGGGGAAGCTTTTGAGACATGGGAGGCCTTTGACATAAGACTAACGTCAGGAGTCCGTAGACACGAGGATGCACGAATCTTGCTTTGGGGCCCTTCCGGATTCACCTCAGAAGACCTGAGGTGGATGGATGCCATGGTGCTGCATGCCCAAAAGCTCACATCTCCAGACAATGGACGACCTCGAACCGATGACAAACAAGTTGTAGCAGCAAATCCACGTCCATGTTGGGAACAGATGAAGCAAGCTTGGGATGTAGCAATGATAACATTGCAAAGTTACAACAATGGTGGTTTACGTCGAGGAGTAGGAGAAACAAGAAGATACAGTAAACTTGGATATATAATGACTGACTGTTCCAACTTCTATCTATATATATATATATATATATATATATATATGTAGGTTTTTCTATTAAGCTCTTGTGATTGAGGATTCTTCTCAAAACGAAGCTTTTATATATATATATATATATATATATATATATATATATAAGGTATATAATATCGTATCGTATCGGTGTTTCGAGGTTAGCTTGATAGTACTAACGTACCGAGCGAAACACCAGGATTTATCGAACGGTACACCAAGATTTAACGAGCGATTTTTAATATTTTTTATATTACTATAGCACTACTACAGTGTACACTGTAGCAAGGTCCGTCCGGTAACAAACGGTCCACATACCGATATAACATCGGATCGGTACGATATCGTCCGTATCGAACGGTACCATTCGAAATTATATACCATATAATAATAATAATAATAATAATAATAATAATAATAATAATAATAATAATAATAATAATAATAATAATAATAATCAAGTTCTTCAAATACACACATAAAATTAAAAATTAATTACATCTTACAAATCTAACTCATGTAATAAAACAATGCATCTATCATAGTATTGCATTTATGGTTTTTCCACAACATCTTTAAATATCATTTAGTATTATTACATTTAGGATGGCATATGTAGCTTCTTTTTAGGATGAATTCGATTTTCTAAGAAATATGACTGTTATTTTTTGTATAGTACTCATACTTATATCTTTCTAAATTTTGAGTAAAATTAAAACCCTCTAAATATGTGTATAATTTCCCTTCAAAATATATCTCAAAAGTTGATCTGATTTAGTTAAATTAATCGATTAATATTCAGTTTAATGCAAAACATGTGAAGGATTATAATTGAGATCAAAAGAGAAGGTGGGGGATGAACAATTTCCAAGGATCTTATCTAACTTTAAACAAGAAAATGGGATGAAATTGCAACTTGATTCATGATGATGGGACTTGTGAGAAAATTTCTGTTTAGCACCATCAGAAATAGATAAACGAGCCACTACAATCCATGCTGATGTGTTCCATCACCTGATGATGGATTCCATAAATAAATAAAATATTTATTTGTTTGAAAATGTAGAGGTTTTTTTTTGGGCATGATCAAAGTATTTTTTTGGTTTCTGAATTAAGTATTAGGAATTAAAAACTTTTCTTCTGAAAATATAAAAAATTAATATATTTTTTAATTAAATTTATTATCAATTACTATCAAACACACCTATTTGGAGTTAAGATATAGATAAATAGATTAAAAAAATATTATATTGGGTGACACTCCTAGTAATTGAAAGTGTCAAAAATTAATATTTTTATTAAAATTTATTTCCGAAGGATGATAAATTTTAATAATAAAATATAAAGAGAAGAAAAAAAATACTAATAATTAAAAACTTTTATTAACTTTCATCTCATCATCTCTTAATCTCTCTTGATTATATATATATATATATTCTAACTTGATTAGGTAGCATTGGTAAATCTCTTAAATAAATCTCATATTTAAATAATAAAATTAATTAAATTTTATAATATTATATTTCTAAATAATGGTTATTCCTACGTTCTTTCTTTTCATCTTCACGTGTTTCTTTACATCACATCCTCATTTGAAATGATTTTTGGAATTGAAAGCCATCATTTAGCTCGTAGCCATGCATGCAACTTTAATGCATGAGTACAAAGGTTTCAGAATCCATACAAAAGACATGAAGGACAAAACGAAGAAAGATTGCAATAGTTAGGAGCTACGATCTTTGCCGTCAATTTTAATTTCTTTTGGGAAATAATAGATAACAAGGCTTAGGTATGTCATTCCACATCATGAGGTGGACATGGAAAAGACTACACATCTTTTACTTTTATGGGCAATGATCGATGGGAGAGGTTATCTATATGGGGCATTAAAATTTCTATCACTAGTGTAGCTTTAATAGCTTGAATACTTGAAGGAGTCAACTTATTTATGATTTTATATAATGTTGTAGCATCTGAAATATATATATATATATATATATATATATAGCTGATAAAGGAATGCAGTAAATTACTATGAAATAAATAATACAAAGATAATAAATTATTGGCAAGGCTTGAAAAATTACTTACGCTATCAAAGGAAAGAACTATTAGTATATCTCGAGTCATAAATAATCATTTATTTTAGGGTAAATCAGATCAAACCTCAATCCAACAAATATGAAACTAAATATGATCTAATCATAAATTTTTAATCAGAGAGTTATGGATTTTTTTGATCAGACAAATCACAAATTATGCCATGTAATTAAATATTTTCAGCATCTCAATCTTTATAGTTTAAAATGGTATACTAGTATCCATCTCTATAATTTAAAAGGGTACACTAGTATCCTTATAGTTACGAAAATAAAACATTTAGATCCATTTATCTTAATATCATCGGTCTTATCAATAAAAATATAAAAAATAAAGAATAAAAATATAATTTTAATATTTTAGTTGGTGATGACGGACGACATCAGTGGCGACGAACGATATTAGTGGTGGTGGATAATGACATCGTTGGAGGATTATAGGTGATTATTGTAAATGAGGACGACGACGACGAGAGGTGATGGTCGCTCTGTATCTATGTCGATACCGATAGAGTTATCAAGCGACCCTCACCTTTTGTTATCACTCTCCTCATTCATAACAACCATCCGTGACCCCCAATGATATTGTCGTTTATCACTATAGACGTCATCCGTCACCACCATAAACTGAAAATTTTAAAATTATTATTTTATCTTTTATTTTTATATTTTCGTTGATAAAACTTACGATATCAAGATAAATAAACGCAGATAACTTTACTACATGGTCTAATATCTGATTAGCTCTTTCAGATCTTACAGTAGATATCATTTGATAAGGTCATCGTTAGTTATTACTGATGAGAGCTCTCAAAGCATAAAAAAGATTAGGTTATATATATATATATATAATCGGGTCACAGGTAAAATAATTATGCTATATGCGTTCCTCAACCTTTGCCACAGGACACGTTTAAGTTGCTGAGAAAATATTTTATAGTAATAATAATAATAATAATAATAATAATAATAATAATCTTTATATCCCGTTCTCTTCCCAGCCGAAATAAATCGTTCGCACGTTTCTTTCTCTCTGCTCCATTATATCGACTTGGATGCATGAATGGAGGGAAGCCCGAGGAGGAGAAGCAGCGCCTCGTCCTCGCCGGAGTTCGAGTTTCTGGCCATCAGCAATTCCCCGGCGCAGCTCCTCTCCGCTGATGAGCTCTTCGCCGACGGTGTTCTGCTTCCACTCCACCTGCTCTCCCTCCGCCAACCTCACCCCGGGCGAGAGACCGGAACGGGAACTGAACCGGAACCTGAACCCGACCCAGATCCCTCGCTTCCTCCTCCTCCTCCTCCTCCTTCCCCGACCGACGACATTACGGCCTCCATCTCCTGCTCGCCGACGTCGGGGTCGAAGCGGTGGAAGGACATCTTCAGGGTCGGGGAGAAGAAGGCGGCGGAGGCGAAGGAGCGGAAGGGCAGCAGCGGTGGTGCCGCGGAGCCGAGCATCAGCCTGTGGCCCTTCTCCCGAAGCCGCTCCGCGGGGAACCCGGCGGCTGGCGGTGGGCGGCCGAGGGCGACGGCCTACGGCCGCAAGGTGAGCAGCACGCCCTGTTCGAGGAGCAACTCGAGTGGGGAGTACTCCGCCTGGCCGGCTCCGGCGGCGGGGGGCAGGAGGTGGGCGGCGAGCCCAGGCCGGGCGGGTGGGGTTCCCGTGGGCCGGACGAGCCCGGTCTGGCAGATTCGGCGGCCCGAGCACAGGGATAAGATCACCGGAAGTAAGACAGGCAGCGTCGGCGCCGGGATCAGGGTGCTCAATTTGAACGTGAACACTTTGGTTGGGTTCCGCCGCGGCGAGGGGAGCTGCAGGGGTGACGATAAGGTTGGCTTGACCGCGCGTGCTCGGACCGCTGGTCACAGCGGTGGGAGTCTTTTCAGCCTGAGGGCTCTTTTCTCCAAGAAGGTGTACTGATGATTCATGTAAATAATCATCTCAATGAGAGACTTCCTCTTTTTCTCCTTTTTTTTTTTTGTTTTTTCTTAGATTAATTTTCTTTTAATTTTTGATTTATTGAAACTTTTTGGTACTGCTCATAATGTTTAACTTGTAATTAAAGAATTCCAAGAGTAATAGTAATATTAATATTAATTCAGAACAAGTTTGCCACTATCATTTTTGGTGTGTGTGTGTGTGTGTTCAAGATAAGCCCAAGTGGCAATATCAAAAATAAATAATAAATAATAAAAAAGACTTTATAACTGGCATGCACACAAAAGATGGAGGAGACGAAAGCGACCTCAGTCTAATTATTAGCTTGATAATGGAGTCCTCGATCCAAATCATGTCTCTTGGAGTCTTCAGGAGTCGTGCATGGAAGTTTCTGCACCAGTCTTGGCATCACATTCAAAGATATATGATGCAGTCGGTGGCCCCTTCATGCCACGAAGAAGAAGAAGAAGAAGAAGAAGAAGAAAGATGGCATTCCAGTGTTCTTCTTCTTCTTCATCATCATCATCCTATCTTCTTCTTCGTTGAGGGAAGAAGCTTTGTAGTCCAGACTGACATAATGCAGCTCCAGACACTGGTCAGTACTATGGTTACAAGAGATGATGGGAAGACTATGTTGCAGGAGGATCGTGATCGCATACAGACAGTCCCACCGGTTGCCAGTGGTGGGATCACTGATTTGATGGTACAACCGACGCCCAAACTCATTGGCGATCCATTAATGCGACCACTGAGAATGTTCATAAAGCAAGCAAGCACATGGCCTTGCTTATGGCTGGCATATGCTCCCAGGAAGAGCGAGGCTTGTGGAAGAGAGAGGCGACAACTGAGCCGCCTCATCTCCACACATCTGCATTTGTGTTCGCAGTGAGCAGCTTATGTATGTATGTATGCATCTACAACTGCTAGAAAGTAAATCAGTATAATATATATTTATAATTAATCTTTGACAGTGATACATGAAACTTTGTATCTGTCTTGGCCACAGATTGCTCACAAGATCAAGACAGCCGTGTGTACTGCTGAACCATCATGCATCTTATTATAGATCTGCTTCTGCTACAGAGGTTTCAGTACTCAAATTACTGAAAGCTGGAATAGATCTGCATCTGATTCAGTATGTCTTCGAAGTTGTCATTTGGTTTCTCTACCGGATGGCTGTGCACTCCCTCGTAGGTTGTCACCACAATGCTTTCGTCCATGGACAGCCGCTGCACCTGCTTCTTCACGTCGCAACCTTGGTGCGTACATCGGTAGTAGCTTCTGCAACCACATCAAGACAACAACTCTCACTTGATGACACTATCAATTCTGTCTCGTACCTAATTGATCTTTGTTCACGTTTCTCTTCAGGGATGTCTTGTTCGCGTTATCAAGTGAGGTAGGATGACACCATGTAGTTTAGAGAACTCAGAGCTTTCGACAAGTGAATTGGATGGAGTTGGATCTCTTTTTCTCTAGTGCTTCATTCTTATATGAAGATGACAAATTAGAAAGCCACTATTAAAGACATACAAGAATCCATCAACAACAATGAAAGCAAACAAATCAATCCTACAAATATAGACGGCAAATATAGCTCAGAACCATCGAAGCCAAACTAGGATCATACACTGTTCTTACCGGAAGGATTAACAGGTGATGTAGTAGTGAGAACATGACTGCATGAGTGCGTATTAGCTTGAATACATGAATTAGGTCACCGATATTGTATCTTCTTGAAGAAAATAAGGAGAGAAGAGAGAAGGAAAGAAACAAGGGATCGACAAACAGACCTTGGAAACCTGTTGTTCTTCACTGCCTTCTGTCCATACTTCCTCCAACGAAAGCCATCGTCGAGTATGTCGAGTTGGCTTCGAGTCCGGAAGGCATACCTTGGCTTCCTCACCTTCTTCTCCTTCGTCTTGCTAGGGTTCCCTTCGTTCTCCCTTGATGCATGGGAGGCTGGAACATTGTTCCCATCCTGCAGTCCCAAGAAGACCTGGCCGTTGCTGGTCGTGTCGGATGGCGAGAGGGAGAGACGTGGAGAGTGGAAAGAAGTAGAAGAAGGCAACAGGATGGGATAGTTCTCCATACTCGCCGTGAAAAGAGAGAGAAGGAGATGGGAATGGAAGAGAGTATGGGTTCTTGAAGAGCACGGGAAGGAAGAAGGCAGGCTGGTAACCTATATGGAGATAGCAAGGGAGTCGTGAACGGCACGTAAATTAGCGGCTAAGATTACATGTTACATACAAATCTTGGAAATGGCAATATGGGAAACGACAGTGGCGGCTAACGCACATCCAGTGAAAACCCTTTACCGTGAACAATCAAATCTACTCATCACCAGTCTCACCCGTGCATGGATATATAGTTGTGCCTGTTGGATCTCCCATCTGTGAGGGTCATTACTCTCCATCCAAGAACAAGTGTCAGCAAGCATTAAAGGAGCAGAAAGCGCTGTTGATTCAGTGGTTCAGTGAATGGTTGATTAGTCAATAAATTCCATCCGTTCATTGTCTCTGATGCTACGTTATTTTGGATATGTTCTTCGGGAGTAGCTGAATCCACATAGATCAACAGGTGATCAACAACACGTGTTGGACTACCAAGTTGATGAACATTTGGTGAAGCTGATCGCTGAGGAAGATGACAAAAGGGTTGTGAAGAATCCGTGTGTTCCCAGAGCATGACAATAGATTGTGGTCACCTACACCACGGGAAATCCTTTGGCCAATCACAAGATTGCACAGCTTCCTTCCACCAGTGAATGAGAAGTCGATTAGAAGAGGCCTGAAGCTTTCCATTCAACCTTCAGATTCCTTCATGGCAGCTCTCCCATCAAAGGTCTCGTGGATAACTGATCAGAAACCAGTTCACGACCTCAGTTAATTACCACAGGATGGAATCCTCGTTTGTGGCCGGGACATGGCAATCATCGGAGCTGGTGGAAGCTCCACTCCAGTGTTACTCCCTACACCCTACGAAGACGATGCTTGCACTTACCTGGTGACGATCATTTAGTTGAGTTCGACTCTGCCACAGTTTGCCAAATCAAAGGATTGACAACATGATCGATGTTGGGGTAGGAACAAAAACACGCATGAGCATGTATATATGTTCAAGAAGCAACAAAACATCTCTCTCTCTCTCTCTCTCTCTCTCTCTCTCTATCTATCTCCTGTGCACTGTTAACACAACAGTGTATATGTTTCTAGACGCACATGGATTGTCAGCCTTAGACTTGACTTCTTGGATCCCTGCATGAGACAGTAATCAGTGGTCAAGCTCAAGGAACAATGTTTCGTGCTTAAACGTGATGGATGACATGCAGCCTTACGTTAACCTCGAGATTGATCGACCACACCCATCACACAGTATCATCTCGTTTTGTTCTCGACGTCTGCGGTCGTTCTTCTTTGGAGGAGAATAACTTTGAATTCAGATCCTCCCTGAAGAGGTGAAAACAGCTCGTAGCACACACCATGTCATGGCACAATGTTTTCTTCTCATCGGTGCTTTTGGATCAGGATCTTTACCTTAAACCAGGAGAAGTCTTGCTCCGAAACTTCAAGAGGACTTTTGGGAGTTTTCTCCTTGGAGAAGACAAGTCAAACTTCTACGGTTGGAAATTGCAGCCACGTTTTGTACAGCATTCATGCAACTTAGACACATTCTTGTGGTCTCGGAGGATTGTTTCGACGGCGACAATGCATGCCTTTGACTGCTTTTCTGTGTTTGGGTTCCATCATCTGTGTGTGGATGACCTTCGGAAAGAAGTCACAAGCAATCAGGGGAAAGTGAACTCAAAACGACAGATGAAAGAATGCTTAGCATCCGGTCAGATGCCGATATATGGAAAAGTAATCTTATAATCTTTTTATCTTACAAGGAAAAGTAGTCTCATTGTTGATTCTGCTCAATCCAACAAGAATAGATGACAGATACGTGGTTACTTAGGAAGAAGCCCCGCTAAAAAGCAACCTCATCCCCTCCAGGAAAAGGGGTGTCGATCAACCCCTAACACACCTCTGTTTGGCCTGCAAGTAAAACTCTATAGTTCACGATGTAGGAGCGAGAGGATGTGACATGGTCGGAACCCCTCGGAGGGAGTGGGGTTGCAACTGGACCAACAGAGCTTCCAAGGATCGAAATAAGTGCCGTTGATTATGGGCACGATCACCTGAATGGATACGATAGATCTGATGCACCCATTGAACCCTAATCTAAGTTAGGCATCTATACCATCGATGCAGTCACGACTAGCGTAGGGCAATGCAGAAAAATGAACTTCTTTGTCATTAGGGTTTGTCGGCGAGGTAGTAGTACTTCCAGATGAAATCAATCTAAGCCAAGGTGGGCAAGATACCTGCAAGCATCTCTCGAGGAGGACAGACCAATTGGAGAGGACACAGAGCTGATCCTCCATCAAATTATGTACATGGCGATGGTGTTCACTAAATGCAGTGCAAGCATAAACAACATTCCTTATATTACTGTTATATAAACAAAATTAATATCAAAATTTGAAATCAAATAATAATATATCCAAACTACGTTATGTACCTATTGATATTAATTCTAAAAAAGTCTATCTGATTTATGGGCATATCGTTTCAGATCCAAAAATTATAAAGATGTCGATCTACAAGAAACCGAGAGATGAGAGAATATATGTAATGTTTCATTGATTGGTTCACATGACTAGAAGGAGACAAAAGAAAATATGTAATCTCTTGATAATGTCATGTATCCACATATCTTTTATCCATATATCTAATTATATGTGTTGAGTCTATCTATCCTTTTATATATGTGAAAACAGAGGGTTTATGAAAGGTAATTAGGAACGTCCCTCTCATCAATGTCATATTATAAGAATTCCTATCGGATTTCTTTTCTATCTGTCGATAATCATAATCAAAATCTAATCATATCTATAATATATTTTATCTAATTAGATATAGTAATATAATATAATATTCTCTCACTTTGTCTATTAATTGATAAGATATAAAAAATTTAAAAGTAAAATAAATAAAATAAAATTTTATTTAAAAATAACTGTATTTAATTGGATTCTGAAACTTTGAAAAAATATTTTACACATGCACACGAATTTTATAAAGCATGCCAATAAATCCAATAAACATAATCTCATACTAAGTTTGACTATCAATGGGAGTCATAATGATTATATATCATTAATGTTATACTTATTTTTATATATCACAATATTGCTAACTCTTCTTAATATAAGCTAAAATGATCTATGTAATTTATCTTGTTAAGATAATCTTATCATCATATTCAACCATAATATATCGATACATAAATATGAATAAGATAAAAAATAAATAATTTTAATTAAATAAATAAGAATATCAATTATAATGTCTGCTCACAAACTCACATATCTTATCATCATATCTTTTTTATGGGTTACTCACAAACCCAAACATAAGGCATATTTTTTCAAAAACTTTAAGCAAATACTAAGTGAATAAATCAATAATTAATATAGTGAAACTCAAGTTTTTAATTGATGTTAATTATTTCTATGCTCTTTTTCTTTAATCATCTAAATACTTTGTACATAATGTATAGAGCTGTAATAAAACTACTACAATATATAATAAAGTATCTTCAATAACTTGACAATTGAGTTTTACTATAAAGTTTTGAGATAAAATTTTATAATTATAAAACTTAATTATTGGCCTCACAGCATACCACAAAATTAGGTTTTATTATTGATAATATAATAATACATTGATTTATATTTTTCTCTATAAATTATCGATTCAACTGATATAAATATAAACTATAAAGTAGACTTCCTATTATCGATGTAATTTATAGAATCATAAAATACCATCATTTCAATCTGAACTAATTTCATATATATGACTATATAATCCTTCATTTCTTTTTAATATCTTATTATTTTCTTTATAATCTTTCAGTGTTATTATTCCTGAGTAATTCTAATATATATATCTAGTATTTCAATTGTAAGACTGATATTTAATCTAACATAAGCTTAAGCACATTATAAACTTCTAACTGCGTATATAAAAAAATATTTTTTTATCTGATTCTTTTTTAAGTTATTTTAAAATTATTTATTTTGATTAATTTTTTTTATATTTATCATTTGCTAAACAAAATTATATACTAAATCTCTCTGATTAATATATTCTTTGTAAGACAAATTCTAATAATCCGAGATCTATCTCGCAATATACCTCATTTATATTAATCATCTTAAAATTCTTAATAAACAATTTCTTTGTTCAATACAATAAACCAAGATTACTATATATATATATATATATATATATATATATATATATATATATATATATATATATATATATATATATATATATATATATATATATATATATATATATATATATATATATATATATACTCATTTAGGTGGCATTTGTTATATCATTGGAATCAAATTAAAATACTTTATACGTTTAATTTATTCGCTTTAAGATCAGAATTTAAAAAACCAAAATATTAACAAAATCTCATATAAATTTTATTTTTCAATCCAATAAACACTCAATATGAAAACAAATATAATAGAATTTCTAGCAGGAATTAATCATAATTGACGTACTCAACATCCCACATACCTTATTGGCAGGGCTCACATTTGGTGCCAATGTTTCACTTAGTGGGATGTTAATGCATGATTCGAATTCATATAATAACCTCTTATATGCAGTTTAATGTAATAAAAAGTTTTAACTAAAAACAAACCACCTAACAATAATTAAAAGCCTCGAAAATAGTCATCTATTGAGAAAAAGAAATCTATCAACAACTATCCTTACAATCCTCTTTTCTGAGCAAATTTCAATTCCATAATTATGCTTATCCCAGTGATTTGAATGATTTTAACACAATAGATTCCTGAATTTTGATAAGCAGCAGATCTGAGCATTTGATACAAGGCTTTTGCCCTCCAGCCTGCCAGAAATCAAACAGTTCTTGGATAAATTACTTTTCAAAAGGGTAAAAAGGCAAAAGACCTGCAAGAAAAACTTCAAAAATTGTGTGCCCATACTACCTGGAAGCTTCCATATTTCCACGGATTATCAAAGATTGATTAAGAGCCGAACCGCCAAAACTGCTATAAGAAACGTGTTCATACGATCTATAAAAAGTACTTCATCCTGTCATCCCTCCTCATGGCATTATATACAGCTTGGACCTGAAAAGGCCAATTGAAACACATCATATGCCACAGCCGAAATGATAATAAATAAGAGACATCATGCACCCAATTCAATCTTACAAGAATTAGCACATAACCACTAAGGCATGGAATTTCTCTCAAGAGTAGCATGTTGGGAAGAAAAACAAAAAGGGAAAAACAAGAAGCATACCTGTTCGCTCGAGATAACACGAATAGGACCAATATTTACTGACACATACTTTCCCCTTGAAGATATTTTCTGACTCACGCTACCCTGTTCAGCAAAAAAGAACTAAATAAATGCAAAACCTTGATGTAATGTGAACTAAAATAATTGATCAATTGCCACTAGATACATTTAGACACTATGAAGAAAACTATGCCTCAATGAAAATAATTAGCAAGCCTACACAATTGAGTATGGGTCTATACAAAATAATTTTTTTGGACAATGCGTATTCTTTGCCTGAACTGAGCATCCATGACTATTTGAATAAATAATGAGAAAAGCATGGACTCCCAGGACTATTAACTTCAAAAGCATGATTTCTATGCCTTCGTGCATATAAAGCCAAAGGCAAACAATCTCCACCTGAAAGTATTCATTTTCTTCCATCAACGAGCAACAAATCAAGCAAAATGTCAACTCTGGCAGGTAAATGCATCTGGTAGTTTCATGTAAGCATTTTTACAAATTCAGTTCGACTTTGGGGTAAACAAAACAGCAGCATCCATGCGATAACCTTATCTTGCTTAAGAATTCACAATAGGATCTCCTCTGCACAAGAATTTCAAGATTGACAATCACTTCATAAGTGTTCCTCCAAATCTTGGATCGAGTTCCACTAACCTATGTGTTCTGGTATAAACTAGTATTCTTGAGGATATGAATTAAAAAAGAATTGACAAGAAGAAAGGACCAAAGAAACAAGAGCAAAAGAACCATTGAGATCACTATATACAGACAAGCCACAGAAAAAGGAGTACGAGTAATCGGTGCAGCAAGAAGACAGCTTCTGCAAGCAGTCTTGTAAAAAATCAAAGTTAAGTAATATAGGCTACCTAATATTCCAGCAGATGCAAATCTTGTTACTGCATAACTGATGAAAGAACAGCAAAATAGATAAGCTATTCCATCAGCAATTCACATAACTTTCAGAAAATTGCTTTATATAGGTACTGTAGCAAACCATGTAGACTTAAATCATACACCAAGTCTGGAAAGTTAAAACAATTATCACAAGCAGCGCCTAAGAAAGTAATACAATTGGTTGCAGCATTTGAAGTACTGGTTCATGCAGCTCCATAGTGGGCAGCTAATACAATTCCAGTTAAGGTCCCTTAATCATATATGTAGGCATCACAGCACAATATAGGCACTCCCAATTTTACAAATACCTTTTTTCTTAAAAGCATGTACAACATGATGCTAAGGAACCAATGCTAATACCTGGGTGTTGGCAAGCACAATAATTGTGCTATGTGCATTGGTTTAACTTATGTTTAATTGATTATTTCTGCAAGCGTCCATCCCCATGTCAACTAGTTCCAGAGCATTGACATGGTATGGAATAATGATAATTACTGTTCCAGCATCTGGACAAAACCCCTGAGCCACTGATCTCAAAACCTTCTCTCCTACATCTTTGAGAAACTGGTTAAATCAAATTCCAGAACCAACTTAAGAAAGTAGGAAAACCAACATGGAGCCCACATGAGAAGAAGGATGAGATCAACTGGTTGGAATGATGAATTTTTATATTACTAAGATGGATGATCTTTGGGGGAAGGATATATAAGAAGGGACTAGTTGAATACACGACACAAATTTGAATACATCATGATTTTCACTTATAATAGGAACAAGCATACTAATTAGTATAAGCAGAAAGAGTAGTACAGTGCTTCAAACATAGGGAACTAGTTGCAACTCATTCTTATAAACAACACATGAACCCACCAAACATCTAACTTTCATGGGTTGAAAATTTCATAATCAAATTCTAATATGGACTTAAAAATAATAAATAAATAATGTAAAAATAGAAATGATCCTGTTGGTAAATGGCAGAAAAGAACTCCTGAGGTATCTAAAGTCTAGAAAAGCATCATAAGGTTATACATGAATATCACGTTCTTCCAAAATTTTCCTGGTGTCTTATAAAACCATGTATTGCCCACTCTAGGTCTGCAGTCTGCTTACGACCTTTCTGAATTCCTCCAAGTTAAACTATACAATCAAAACCATCTTCATTATAAATTCCAAGATGTAGGAGATCTAGGATGTACATAAAAAAGAAAAAGTTAAACCAACAGCAGATTGACTGCAAGTGCAACTGTATAGTTTCAGTATTGCAGAGTGTCATACCAAGCCCATGAAATGATAATGATACAGTTACAAGACAGCATGAAGAAACCGAAGAATCAATCTTTAGTTCAAGGGAATCGCATGTTTAAGCTCAATTTATTCACTTCTTCAGTCTTGCTTTATTAGTAGTAATGCAACACTTGTCTTTCATGCCTTAATACCATTATCATTTAGGTTGGCTTCTTAAAAAATTGCAAGAAAAGTTACCGACTATAAAGTCTTGCCTTGCACAATACATATAAACCAGTAAAACTTTGCAAGCCTAACAATTCTACATTGATGAATGTTTTATTTTTTTCAGAACAGTAACACACAAACCTTTGGAATTGGTTCTTGGATCACAGATTCAACAGCAACAACCATTGATTGGACAAATTCATCACCCCCAGTTCCTATTGCGGTAAACCGTCTGTCCGTGGGGTATGAATTAACCTGAAAAACAGATAAATTGATGAATAGACTTGCATTCTCAAAACTCCACATAATAGAAAGAATTATTTTTTCTTCCTCTAGTTTTTTTTGTTTAATCAATTGGTAGAAAAGGTGAAGAAGCATCAAGGAAGTTTACCATATTGCACAAGTAAAATGTCAGCATGCTGATAAAATGATAAAAAAAGCCTCTGAACCACTAATTTAAATAAGGTTCCAAAATGAATCAACTAGACCACTTAACTAAAAATTGGATAAGCTCACAACATGAACAAAAGGAAATGTTCATAAAGTCAGTTCATCTTTTAATCTATAATGACACTGAAAAGGTTGGTTGCAGACCTGAGTACTTTAACAATTTGAGTATCCATGTAGTATTAGAAGCTGACACAAATCGGGACAATTATGCACTATAACCATGTTCCTATCAATGGATTAGCATAAGTACACATTTGCCTTGAGTGGATTTTGTATTAAGAGAGCATGAGGGTACGACGGACTCATATATAACTCCTCCAGTAAATGATCTTTCAATCATATGGGATAACCAGCCAGATGTGAAGTTCAAATATAAATGTCCTAGAGTAACAAAGGAATAATATAAACTAAAGCCTAGATGCTTATAAATGTACTATAATTAAAAGGTGATAAAAGAAGTTTGAACTTATATTGTGCTGTTGCTGTCATCAAAAAATAATTAAATGAATTCAACAATAGTGACAGGTACAAAAACAATTAATTTTGCACAATGGACTTTAAATTAAGGTGAAGTGGGGAAAAGAATATGGCAGAGTATTGTAACAAAATTGTACCTTCTTATCTAAAACAAGCCATTCATCAGTAGAATCATCCATCACTGTACCACCAATAACAACATTTGTGGTTTGTGCAACCCTTCCTTCAGACTTTGATACTTCTGGATTCAGTGCCAACATCAATTAAAAGGTGGGGGTTAAAACAAAGCATCAGAAAGAACAGTATCTGATACTTTAAATTGACAAATAACGGAAAAAGAATGAAACCAAACAGTCAAAATAAATGAATCTACTAACATCTTTTGGAAATACAACGAAAAGATTGCATAATGTATTTCAAAAATACATCAAATGCATGACTTCTTATGTATATTATTTGTATCCAATTTCACCAATATTTCTACTAGTCTAAATCCATTTTGAATCTTATTGTATCTGTACCCACCCAAAATATAAAACATATCCAAAAGCAGTCCAGCATCCAATATGTACCCAAAATAAACATATATCTGATCTGTATCCAATTCATATCTGTAATTATTTTGAACGAATATGACTTCATAATTTACATCCATCTACCATACTTATCCACTGATTACTAGAGGATAAGATAGGGCTTTCCCAATTTATGATATTTTTTCATGCCTTTTTTTTTACCTCAAAAGCCTAGGTCTCTGTTCTTTGGTTGAGGTTATTGTTATTATTCTCTTTCCTGTTATTACTAACCCTTGAATTCCTTGAACGCGTTGCCTCCTCTCCCCAAATTAAAATTAAAATAAAAAAGAAAAAGCTAAATTAGACTAGAAGATAACCCAAACACCACCAATGCGGGTCCCAAGCCAGATGAAAAAAGTGCAGGGTTGCATTAGGTCACTGACAACCAACATAAAATTATGTCAGATCTCATTAATATGAATCTTAACCAATTTCAATATAGAGCTAGATCGTCACTCGGAACACCTTCAGGGAAGGGATTAGAATTGATAGGCACTATGATTAGAAGAATAATAAATATTACTTGCTTATAAGAGACTAAGTGGGTAGGAAAAAAATCTAGAGTGATTGACAATACTAGATTGAAAATTTAATATACTGAAAAAGTTAAACACAGAAATGATGAATAAATTGTTGTTGATAAGGATCTTAAGAATAATGTTGTAGATGTAAAAAGATTTGAAGATAGAATTATAGTTCTATAATTTGTGAAAGAACAAGATTTTTTTGAATGTCGTTAGTGCTTATACCCCTCAAGTCGGATTGGTTGATTAAACTAAAAGAGATCTTTGGGAAAACTTAGATAACATCATTCAAAGAATGTCTATAACTGAAAAACTTATAATTAGAGGAGATTTGAATAGCCATGTAGGGAAAACATATAATAAATATAAATGGGTGCATGAGGGCTTTGGTTATGGAGAGAGAAATAAAGATGGTAGTATGATTTTGAATTTTGCAACTTCATATGGTCTTATAATTGTAAATACTCACTTAGAGATTAATATTTGATTACTTTTAAGAGTGGTCACAATTATAGTCAAATAAACTTTTTCTCATTAAAAAGGTAGACAAAGTTAGTTGTAAGAATTGTAAAGTTATACCTGGCAAAAGTTTGACGAATTAACATAGATTGATGGCAGTAGATATTTATTACAAAAAATAAAAGAAGCAAAAGATAGTAAAAAAATTTACTAGGATTAGATAGTAAAATTTTAAAGATGATAATGTAAACACTCTTAAGAATATGACGAAATGAGAGGCAACTTGGAATGAGTATAATATTAATATTATCTGGACTACCATGACTAATAAAATTAAGAGCTTAACAAAAGAGATTCTTGGTAAAACTAAAGATAGAGGTGTAACCTTAAGAGAGAGTTGATGGTGGTGCAAGAAAATTCAAAAAGTAATTTTTAATAAAAGATCATATTTTAAAGATTGACAAAGTTATAAAAATGAGAGAAAATGTAAAAGATATAAATAATCTAAAAAAAGAGGCTAAAACATGATTAGTATGACAAGATATAAAGTTTATGATAATTTTTATAGTAAATTAAGTACTAAAGATGGTGAAAAAGATATATATCGAATTGCTAAAGCTCAAGAAAAAAAGTATAAGGATTTGGATAATATTAGATCCATTAAAACCAAAGATAAAAGAATAGTTGTTAACGATAACAAGGTTAAGGAAAGATAAAAAAAATATTTTATAAATTATTTCATGAATATTCCAAACAGGACTTGGATTTAACAATAAATAATAATGATAGATTTAATAATCATAGATTTGTTAGTAAAATTAGAGCTAGTGAAGTAAAAAACGCATCAAAGAAGATGAAAATAACTAAGAGTGTTTGACTTGATGGTATCCTCATTTAGGTCTAAAAAAGTTTAGAGGACAAGAAAGTAGCTTGGTTAATTATCTTATTTAACGAAATCAGGTGATTCGAAAGGATGTCTGATAAATGGAGAAAGATTTTTTAAGTGTCAATTTACAAAAATAAGGATGACATATAAAATTATTCAAATTATAGAGGAATTACAATCATAAGTCATGCTATGAAACTTTGGAAAAGAGTTATCAAAAGTAGGATAAGGCATAAAACAAATATCTCTGAAAATCAATTTAGTTTTATGCCTGAAAGATCACCAATAGAAACTATTTATTTATTAAGACAATTAATGAAAAATATAAAGAGAAAAATAAAGATTTAAATATAGTTTTTATTGACCTAGAGAAAGCCTATGTTATGGCTCCTAGAGATTTATTATGGTGGATTTAACAAAAAAAAAATGATGTATCCACTAATTATATTGATATTATTAAAGATATGCATGCCAATGTAGCTACTAGTATTAGAATATATGGAGTATGCCTAGTGAGTTTCCTATTATAAAAGGATTACATCAAGGATCTACATTAAGTCCCTATCTTTTCACATTGATACTGAATGAACTTACTAGTCACTTACATGATAGATCTCCCTAGTGTATGTTATTTACTAATGATATCATCTTAGTTGATGAAAGTCTAAGTGGAATTAATTATAAACTTGAGCTATGAAGGCAAACCTTATAATCGAGTTAAGATGTAATTTTAGGGATTCTAGGAATAGATAGAAGAATATAGTTAAATTGGATAGACAAAAGTTCATTTTAAGTAAAATTTTAGGTATCTTGGATCAATTATTCGTCAAAATAGAGAAATCGATAAAGATATTATTTATAGAGAAAAAATAGGAATCTTGTATAATCATCAGATACCTTTGAGATTAAAAGAAAAATTTTATAAAATAGTTGTGAGACCAAAAATGCTTTATAGATCTAAGTGTTAGACGGTTAATAAACGACATATACAAAAAGTTTGTGCAGCCGAGATGAGAATATTGAGATGGATGTATGGAGTTACTAGGATAGATGAGAAAAGAAATACATTTATTCGTGAATAACTATCTATCCCTTCAATAGAGGATAAAATGAAAGAAAATCGTTTAAGATGATAAAGGCACGTGTTTAGGAGACCTCAAGATACTGTAGTTAGAAGAGATGAAATCATTAATGTTGATGGTACAAGAAGAGATAAAGACTTAGAAAGACCTTAATAGAAATTATAATAAAAAGTTAAGTACTCTAAACTTAATTAAACATATGATTTTATACCTATAGCAATAGTGACAAAGGGTTCAAACGGCTTTATTGTTGTTGTTGTAGAAGACTATAAGTTAACCCAGTGAACCCAACATGAACTGGTTGCCTAATATGCTGAATCTACTTTCAATCATATATCACCTGCAGCTTCAAAATATACAAAATCACAGATAGCAATGATCCCACATAAAAATCCAACAAATTTTTCCATGGCAAAATTGGTGTGTCCCCGCAATCATTTCATCAAACAGAAGCACAAATAAGTTCCCAGATACTCTACTCACTCTTTCAAAAATTCATTCCTTCTTCCCCTGCCCAATACGTTCGAACTCTCTTCCGGCGCCTCATATGGACAAAGCGTGATAAGAAAAAAAGGAATCTTAAGAGGGATCCAATTAGGAGCAATTATACCGATCAGCCACAAATCACAAAGCTACCGACAACAGATTGGGAACTTTCAGGGACTCACCGGAGATGGCCTTGAGGACAGCTTCCTGGGGAGGGCCCTGGTCGTCCTGAGGAGAGGACGAACGGGAGGCCGGCGTCTGGGCGTCGCCGTGGGAGCACCGAAGAGGAGCGGCTACGAACGGAGCCCTAACTCGAGGCCGGACAAGAGGAGTAGCGACCGAATGGAAAGCGCCGAGGATCGGGCGGCAGGAGGGTCGCCATGGCTGCTCCGATAACAGCATCGAGCGCATCACAACGCTTCTGCACACCATGGCTGATCTCTTTCTTCGCCTACGTCTCTCTCCGCTCACTCTTTCTTCTCTGGTAGTCGTCCCGCTCCACAAGACGTCTACTAATTGAAATCTAAAGCTAACGAGTGGCTCACGGTGGCCCGAGGTTAAATTACTTGTGCCGCGAGCTTGACTCAACCCGGTTCGGTTCGAGTTCGGACCGGATTAATTGCAGACCCAAACTTATGATTAACTTGGTTTGGTTAAACCAATTAAAGCTTGAGAACTGTGCAGCTCTCGACGAGAGCTTGCAGCTGACACCTACAGCAAGTGATCTCCGAGCAAGCAGCGGTGATCTTTCTGGTGGCCTTCTCCCTCGTCCTTTCTGCTTTCTCCACCTCTTCTCTGGCTCGCTCCCGGACCAGCCTAGCTCACGCAAACTCGTTCTTTGCCGATTCCAGCTCCTTGCTCGTCAACTCCTTTATCTTCTCAGTGTAAGCGTTCTCCATGGCCGCAAGTCGGATCTGCTCTCCGGTTTGCTGCTTCAGTAGTTGCAGGTTTCTGGGCTTTTGCATCTTGAAATCTTCGTCAAGTTCAATTCTTGTGTGTGTTGCTTTGGCATATTATACATCCGGCTAGATCCTTTATGCCCAGTTGATATGGTACCTTCTCCTCTTCCAGATTGGTTCTTTCGAAGGTCTGGGTTAAGTTCATTGTGTCTGATGTTATGCGATGGAAATAGTGGACATTGCTGGTGTCGAAGAAGAATGTGTTAGGAGAGGGCAGCACACCATCTGTATGCTCTCAACCATGCTTGTCCCTTCCCCAACAAAAGAGTAATGTGCGTGGGGTGGATGTCCTCTTCTCTCTTTTGGGATAATAATTCATGTAACTCTATTAACAAGTATCCCACAACGCACACGATGCACCTCATAAACAATCTGGCTATCAACATGAAATCAGACAAGTCGTCATTAGATTAGGTTATGGTGCTTCAGAACATCCTTATCATCTGCTTTAGGTGTGAACTAGTTGATCACAAAACTGAGTCCTACCCCTCGACCAAAGAGAGTGCTAGTTCTCTTAGGGAAAACACTAAGGGTTTGGTGGAGAAACAAGGGAAGAAGATAGACTCTTGACAATGCAGCGTAAAATCAACGACAAAAGTTGATAACAGCGAGATGTGCAGAAACATGAGCCTTATCTCTGATACAAGCAGAGAGTCGGGCACTCTTGCACATCATCTGCCTCATCTCTGATACAAACATAAAGCATAACACTCTTTGAAGCACTAAAACATGTCAAAGGAGCTTAACATCTACAAAATTCAGATTACAATTTGAGCTAGCTGATAATTTTTTTAAATATTTATAGTAAAATCCTGCCATATAATTACGTGGAGGAAAAAAGAAGGAAGTAATTTTGGTGGTAATACGCGTCCACGTAATACGGCAAACCTACAGTTCCAGCACTGTTGCCGCCAACTTGTGGTGTGATTAATTCTTGGACCCACCAATCTTCCACCAATCATGAGTCAGGTGTGTTCACTGTGACGAAAACAGTGTTGGAAAGTGTCTCCGTGTTTGTGCCGGTGGTGGCCCACCGGATATTTCGCGCCTATTTTCCCTTTCCCACTGTCCATCTTTACGTCGAACCCCACACAAATCCACCCCTCCCAATACCACCACAGTCATGGCCCCACGTGGCACTCCTCTGTCACGCGGCTTCCCTCTCGTACCAGACCCCCGTATGAGGACGAAAGACAGATAATTGGCCCTTTACCTTTATCTCTCCGCTTAGGTAAGTGCCGCCGTCTCGTCTTCCCGTGCAATCACTATGATGTAACCCCACCGTCCGCTGGGCCCACGCAACCCTTGCCTCTCCCGTTGCAAGCAGAAAGCCCCCAAATTTAAACCACATTCCCCTTTTTTCCCTTCGTCGGCCGATGATGGCGGCGCCGCCATCATCCCAGGAGGGAAGAGGAAGAGGAGGAATGGAGGAGTCAGAGCCGTTGCTGGCGGAGAACCCGGACCGTTTCTGCATGTTCCCTATCACCTACCCCTCCATCTGGGAGTTCTACAAGAAGGCGGTGGCCTCGTTCTGGACGGCGGAGGAGGTGGACCTGTCGCCGGACCTCTCCCACTGGCAACACCGTCTCACCCCCGACGAGCGCCGCTTTGTCTCCCACGTCCTCGCTTTCTTCGCCGCTTCCGATGGCATCGTCATCGAGAACCTCGCCGCGCGCTTCATGCGCGACGTCCAGCTCCCCGAGGCCCGCGCCTTCTACGGCTTCCAGATCGCCATCGAGAACATCCACTCCGAGATGTACTCCCTCCTCCTCGACACCTACGTCAAGGACCCCGACGACAAGTATCGCCTCTTCCACGCCATCGATACCGTCCCCGCCGTCGCCCGAAAGGCCGACTGGGCCCTTCGCTGGATCGATTCCTCCGGTTCCTTCGCCGAGCGCCTCGTTGCCTTCGCCTGCGTCGAGGGCATCTTCTTCTCCGGCTCCTTCTGCGCTATCTTCTGGCTCAAGAAACGCGGCCTCATGCCCGGCCTCACCTTCTCCAACGAACTCATCTCCCGCGACGAGGGCCTCCACTGCGACTTCGCCTGCCTCCTCTACAGCCTCCTCCGCAACAAGCTGTCCGAGGAAGCGGTCCGGGCAATCGTTGCGGACGCTGTTGACATCGAACGGGCGTTCGTCTGCGACGCACTCCCTGTCGCTCTCGTCGGGATGAACGTTGATCTCATGAGCCAGTACATCGAGTTCGTGGCCGACCGCCTGCTCGGGTCGCTGGGCCACGGCAAGTTGTACCGGGCGGCCAACCCCTTCGACTGGATGGAGCTCATCTCGCTGCAGGGTAAGGCCAACTTCTTCGAGAAGAGGGTGGGCGAGTACCAGAAGGCCTCCGTGATGTCGAGCTTGAACGGGACCGGAGCCATCCATGTCTTCAAGCTTGATGAGGATTTCTGAAGGTATCCCATCTCTCAGCTGTTTGCTTATTATCATATGCATAGGGGTTAGCTTATTCCATGGACTGATTTGGAGCACTTGTGATCTTTCTTCTCGAGCGCCATGTGCTCGGGGAAATGCCTAGGCGGGACTGTTTTATGGTTCTGTCCATGTGTGACATGTTTGAAGAAATGCCTATACGGGTTCTTTTATATATATATATATATATATATATATATATATATATATATATATATATGTATTTAGATTAATCGTTACACTCGAGTTACACTCATTCACAAGACTTATTAAAAAATTATATTAATTTTTATATAAAAATATCATAAATTTATAATAAAATTTAAAAATATCAAGTTATCCTTAAAAAATATATTAATTTCTATATAAAATTATCTAGAAAAACTATCACACTTGGCTTACACTCTGAGTTATACTCATTCACAAAATATATTAAAAATATATTAATTTTAGGTTGGCGAGGTGATGTGGCACAAGATCGTGATAATTAGCATCAAAATTAACCTGATTTTATTGCATGGGGGCAAAGTGACTTTGCATGCATGCAGATTGCAGTGTGATATTTGCATGCATGCAGATTGCAGATTGCAGTGTGATATACGATTTGGTCGATTGATGCCATGATGTTATTATCCCCTTCAGCCCAATCTTTGCATCACCCAAAGAAGGTAAAGAAAGAAGTGTTCATCCATGACATGGACTCATGGATTCTCAAGCTGTATATTGCTCCTGAAACTTCAAGCTTCAATCAATACTCAAGACATCCTCCACTCGACTTTAGGATTGCACCCAATCCAATCATACAACACCACCCACAGAAATCCAATTCTATGGTCTGTAAAAGGAACAATGGACGATCCAAATCAAGTAGTTCGAAGAATACCATTTTGCCCCGCTCAATAAGACACAAAGAGTAGTAGATCACGTACATGCACCTCAGGTAGAAACTGGTACTTCAGCGGTCTCCTCGGGGATCAGAGAACGATGGAGCGATGAGGGACTCGCAGCACCATTGTAGAATCCCAAGGCACCCTTTACCTGCGCACTCTGCACAGTGAGCATGTTCGTACAGTACATATATGGTCTGAGAGAGAGAGAGAGAGAGAGAGAAAAGGGGCGGTGAGGTGGCATCGAATCTATCTATTTTTTATTTTTATTTTTCTAATCGATTTAGAATTAAATTAGAATCAAATCGCTAGAATTCGATTTTGATTCTGATGAGGGTAATAATTACGATAAGACTTGCGTGACACCCGCTGACGTCCCACTCCCCTGTTAGTCCGACACCGCGTGACTGACACGGGTCGAAACGTCAATCGAGGCCCATTAACGACCGCTCAGGTTCGACTCCGCACGCTACGTCGATAGCGATGTCAGATGCCATCAGAAGGTACGATCCTACCCTCTACGGGCAGGCACATCAGGTAACACCGAACTCCCCTATAAATACCCTTGCATACCAAATGAAAAGGGAGGAAAAAACATAGATAACAACACCACTACGATTATTCACTGACTTGATCGTCGGAGGGGTCGGGTCGAGCTCTCCCGTCCCGACCTGTGTGCAGGGACGAAGGCGAGACGTTTCTCTCCGGGCGCGTTGGCAAAGGACCTCCTCCCAAAGGAATCGGCGACCCGTCATCCGGACCCGAACCAAGCCGCGTCGGCCCCGAGGTCACGACTAAAAAGTTGTTTACACTAACAGATTCCATTCGGTATCATCGAACCATTAGCCTTATTCAATGAAGAGTAAACTGTTGATTACTTGTTGGAGTATAGGTTGCACCTTCTAAGACACACAAAGGTAATCTCTCGGCTGGCTTACTCCTCCTCTTAGATTAATGCTGCCAAGGTCAAATGCCCGGTTATTGGCCATAAAAGTGGGAGCATGTGTCTCACATTGCCTCTGTTGTATATATATATATATATATATATATATATATATATATATATATATATATATATGTGTGTGTGTGTGTGTGTGTGTGTTGATCATCACGTTTAACATCGGATTATTATATTTGATGCTGCTTAATCCACGTAACAAAAGCAAACGAAACGTTCTAAGGAACAATTGACTTCAACTTGTGAAGAAAAGAAATGTTTATGAACTCATCAAAAGCTGTAATCCTTCATATATGTGTGAATTAATAGAGTTAATTGAGAATTGCCACCATCCGATTGGCAACAACACAATTCATGTTGGAATCCACGCAACCCATTGCATTTCTTTTCTAGTAGAAGTGATCTTATCCTTTAAATCCATATATCTACCTCAAGTTGAGTAGGAACGTACAAAAAAATATGTAGTAGATGGCATCGATGACGACTTATTTGTTTGAGATGTGCCCCAACGAAACCTTCATCTCCTCTTCTTCCGAGCAAAGCAACCACAAAGTTAGGTCAACGATGAGTTCATTTGGTGGTATATTTAATTACTTTGTGATCGATCGATAATTATTTGATATAGATTTATCTCATATTCCGATAAGAACATTCGAACCCAAATTAGGAGAAGAGGAAGAACCCAAATCCCCCACCACATGCTTCCTATCATTCCTTGATCCTTCTTCTTTCTTCTTGTATGTTCTTTGAATTGGAAGGTTGACATTTCCCCTCCTCCCTCACCTGAGGCTAAGTTTGTGCAGGCCGTTTCGATTTCCTGTTAATCCAGCTGCGGTTAACTCCTAACCGTGTTTACTTTGCCAAAGCCAGAAGTTATTAACCACCTCTTCCTCCCATGGCCAAACACCTATCCCTCCCTCTCTCTCTCTCTCTCTCACTGACTCACTCTCACATACTACTTGACCTGAGACCGGCCAAGGAACGTGTTGCGTTATAATAAGGGATGTGTGCATGGGAAGCTACGAGAGCCTTTGGGGTGACGCGACGGAGAGCGAACCGTCAACCCCCGTTTGACCTGCGTTAACGGGCGAATCCCACCGTTTCGCGAGGGCAGAAGAGTCATTACGTAGCGGGAGCTTTCCAGATATAGTCATCTCCGTGTATAAAAGGAAGCGTCTCTCTCTCTCTCTCTCTCCCCTCCTCCTCCGCCCCTGAGACTTCCTCCGCCTTGGGCACACGGGCGAACGGGTTACGGGCTGCTGGAGATATGAGGACGAGAAGAGGGCTCTGCTACCCCGGGCTGCCGCAGTGGGAGGCCCAGTGGAGGGCGGTAGACGAGGGACAGGCCGGTAGGGCCAGGAAGAGGACGCGGAGGCTCCACCGAGTCGGAAGGCGAACCGCCGCTGAGTGGCCTGACTTGTTCGATACCCTCCCGGATGACCTCGTCGTCTCCATCCTCTCCAAGCTGAGCGCCTCAGCCGCGTCTCCGTCGGATCTCGCCAGCGTCCGGATAACGTACTGCGTTTCTTCTGTTCCTCCTGCGGTGTCTCGTTTGATTCTAATTCGACGGCAAAGATCTGATCTTTTTGTTGGAACGATTGTAGGTGTAAGAGGCTGAACGGGTTGGGATCGAGTCCGCTGGTTCTCGCCACGGCGTCGGTGAAATCGCTCGCGGTTGGAGCCAGGAACTGGACGGAATCGGCGCACAGGTTCTTGAAGCAGTGCGCCGACGCCGGAAATCTCGAAGCTTGCTACATGCTGGGCATGGTAGGAGGCGTCTCTGCTGTTTTTTGGTTCTCGGCGGAAAAGGAAGGATCTTGGAGGAGGAAGAGTTGATTGATTTGTGTTGTGTGGTTGGGTTCTGCAGATCCGGTTCTACTGCCTGGAGAGCCGAGGGAGCGGGGCGGCGCTGATGGCGCGGGCGGCGATGGGGTCCCACGCGGCGGCGCTGTACTCGCTGGCGGTTATACAGTTCAACGGCAGCGGAGGGTCCAAGCGCGACAAGGACCTTGGCGCGGGGGTGGCGCTGTGCGCCCGCGCGGCCGTCCTCGGCCACGTCGACGCGCTTCGGGAGCTCGGCCACTGTCTCCAGGACGGATACGGCGTCCGGCGCAACGTCGCGGAAGGCCGCCGCTTCCTCATCCAGGCCAACGCCCGGGAGCTTGCTGCGGTCCTCAACCCCTCCTCCCCCGCCGCCGCCGCCGCCGCCTGGCAGCACCACCACCGCGACGGCCTGGCCTCCGGCTGCTCCCTGTTGAGCGACTTCGGCTGCAACGTACCAGCCCCGGAGGCGCACCCGGCCAACCGGTTCATGGTGGAGTGGTTCACGTCGAGGGGCGGCGCCGGCGAGAGCGGGCCGGGAGAGGAGGGGCTCCGCTTCTGCTCCCACGGCGGGTGCGGAAGGGCGGAGACCAGGCGTCACGAGTTCCGTCGCTGCTCCGTGTGCGGCGTCGTCAACTACTGCTCGAGGGCGTGCCAGGCGCTGCACTGGAAGCTGGCGCACAAGGCGGAGTGCGCTCCCATGGAGCGGTGGCTCGATGCGGCGGGCGGCGTAGAGATGATGAATTAAATGGGGGAGAGAGAGAGTCGAGTTTTCCATTTGTACAGCGGGAGAAAAGTATTCTCTTTTTTCCTTTAATTTCAAAGAGATAAAGCAAAAGAAAAATATATCAAATCACTTAATTTCTTTTTTCCATGCACATAAAATCAAAAAATCATATAAAAATGTGGAACTATTTGCACAAGTGGGCGTTCCTTATTCTTCCTGCAGCAATTCAATTCAATTCAATTCAATTCAATATAAACTTTATTAGAGCCAATCAAGCCTGTGTTTATAAGGGGAGATTTAAATGAAATTAAGGAGAACAGCCAATTACTCCTCACATCACATCACATCACATCATGTTGCTTGGTGGAGGTTATGCAATAAATAATATACTTATGTTATAAATACCATATGTAATTAATAATTATATATATATATATATATATATATATATAATTCTTTTTGAGTTGCATCGTCAACTTGGATTCCGTTTATGCCTCAAACGCAAATAAGATTATTTAGTCACCATCTATTTTGATTGCGTGATCAATAATACATTTATTTACGATTAATGGAATTCAAACTCATCACATTTAGCTATTTATTTCTTGAGTGTTTGATAAACACTAGATGTAAATTAAATTTTAAATTTAGATTGACGTATGTGGTGCTTAGTAAAATTATATTTCAAAATTTTATTATATATTATATGATACAATTTTCCTTTTAATTTTTAATATTTATTCATATATATATATATATATATATTAGTATGTAAATAAATAAAATAAATAAATGAGTATATATAATCTTATAAAAAAATTCATATGACCTAAGATATATAGTAAATAAGAAATATAATCATTTAAATAAATATTAAATAATTTAAAAAAATAAATAAATAAAATTTTATTTTTTAGAAGACATAAGTCATGTCGTTATATTAAGATCGATAAAAATCGAGAGAAAGGGAGAGAAAATGAGGATCATGATTTCTATTATATAGTAGTAATCTTGTGATTTTAGAGAATATCATAGGATCCTATGAAAATTTTTAAAAATTGTTAGCATTGAACATTTGCGACACAACTTTTGGATCAAACATAATTTTAAAAAATTATCAAATATTAATTTATATTTAAAATATGTATTAGGTGCTCAATGCACATTTCAAATATATTTCAAATATATTCTGAAACATGTCATTAGCCTAAGTTAAATGATATGAAAAAAAAAATTATTAATTCATATTACAAATATAATTTTTTTTCTTATTTTATTCAAGATATGCAACAAAATAGTTATATTTTTATAAGGTAATCAACTAATAATAATTCAAATAGGAGCAAAGTAAAAGAAGTCTAAAGTAAGTGCCACTATAAAACAGCAAAGCAATAGGAGATTTGTAGGGAGAGAGGGCTCAATTTGTTGGTATATATATATATATATATATATATATATATATATATATATATATATATATATATATATATATATATATATATATATATATATATGAACTAAGATGACTCAACTTACGGATATAAAGTTGAGGTCAGAAGATCTTGACATGAGATAAGAGAATATAAAGATAAGTACTCTTAAAGAATATGCAACTGTACTATGATAAAGGAAGCGATGCACAATGAAAATTTTGTTGAAGGGCAAAGGCCCAGGATCCACACAATGGTGCATAAATTTTAACAAAGTTAATAGACTTCGAGAACTATTAGGCAACAGACTGTCTTAGAGCTATGCTTCGTCCGGGTGTGACCCGAAAGCAAGTAGACAAAGGTTATTTACCAAGGGAGCAAACATATTCAGAGGTGGTAGAAGTCATATGATGTACTAGCAGAGATTATAATCCGAATTCATCCCATAAAAGATTAGAATGTAATGAAAATGTCACTAGGTGGTGATATGTTACAGTAGATTATGGTGGAATAGTTCAAGGCAATATGACACACATAAGAGAAGCCTAGTAAGAGACTAGATCATACGAAGGTATGATTGAAAATTATTCGGAGCTCCACTTCAGTGAATAACATGACACCAAGAAAGGTTATAGATTCAATAAGTGAATATTATAGTACCGCAAAGGTGGATCTTCTATGCATGTATCAAATTTTACATCGGATGAAAGCCTTGGTCAACAACATATAGAGGTTGTGTACTATTGAGGAGGAATTTTGAGTACAAGTACCAGTAAATCCCATGGGGAGAAGCTTAATCATATAAAGGTGTAATCGAAGCGGTTAAAAAATTGGACTATTCTAGATCTCATGTTCGCTTAAGGGAGCTTGACAAGTTAGAGGTAAGTGAATGTTGCTATCAATGAAGTAAAGAAGAATAGAATCAATGCGAGCCTTATAATATGATTGTAGAGGCCATGAGAGTTACATTTTGAATCCATTGACATAAGGGAATTGCTCGGAGAATACAAAAATATTGAAGCAAGTGGTCAAAAGGGACAATAAAGCGATGACGAGTCCAGAGGGACTCAACTATAAAAAAAAAACAAGTTTAATAGAGGTAGACTCGGAAGAGTGTCATAATGCCGTAGAGACAGATCTACCGATTGCGAAAAAAAGAAGTAGATGCGAGGTAACAAATAGTAGAGCCATGGGCATAATAGTGTCATGGTACCAAAGAGGTAAGACTTTTGTAGAGTCATCAATCCCTTGCTCTCCTGGAGGGAGAGTAATTGGTCGTGAAAGAGGCCGAGGAGGTGAAGAATACAAAAGCAAACTCCAAGTATCGATACAAGACTAAAGTGTAGAGGCTAAAAAATTTCATAAGATTGATGTCAATAGACTTTTCATCAAAATAACCAAAACTTGGGGGATTTCGGGTTAAAGCAAGAGTACTCGATAAAGGAATGAAGTAGGCAATCTACGGTGCTATACATTTTATATTTAAAGTAAATGACATAAATGATGGAGAAGATAGTATAATTCTAAAGATGACCAAGTCGGGGTGAACTTTTGCCTTTTTCAGACAAAATGACTTGCATTATAAAAGTTCAAGGTGAATCATAGTACATAACTCAATATAAGGAGTGCAAACATTTAAGTACTTCAAAAATGTGAGCAAAGATCAGGCGAAGACTAGTAATCGACTCAATGCATGAAATATAACTCTCGAGGAGATGAGCGAAGTTAAGTAACATTTGTATTCTCAACCGTTAAGAGAATGGACAAAACCGAATATCCTAATTCTCTTATTTATTTGGCAAATGAGCTTTATATATGTTTAAAGACCCTTTGAAGAAACTTAAAAAAAAATAATTATTAAATCCTCACCAATGATATCGGTGCTACTAAGAGTAGACTATCCAGTTTTTTTCTCGATATAATGCTAATAAAAAACAAAAGTAATACCAACCTACTTAGAGATGACAACTAAGTAGAAAAGGAATCGATAGATAAATTTTACAAAGAAAAGACCTCAAGAAATTCAAATTTTATGAGACAATGCTCGTTAAAGCTCTAACAGACATTTACCCTATTCAAGCGATGTGAGACATTTGAGAGACTAGCGCCATTACAAGGAAATGTCATTTCCTTTATCTGAATAATTCGTAGGAACCAACAGAAATTAGCATAACTCGATCGCCCCCACATCAGAGTCGGAATTATTGGCGAGTTAAAGCAACATGATAGATCAAAGTTCGGCTACTTAATAATAATAGTGGAGAGCAATTGTAAGCCAAGAGGTAAATTATAATTAAAGCAGAAGATAAGATTCAGTAAAGGTGAGGAGATGCAGCATCTGTAAATGAATAAGTAGGGAAGAATATTACGAACAAAGTTATAAATAAAGTGTTCAATGTAATACTTGTATATATCAATATCTTTCAATTTTATTCATGCTTTATACAACATATAGAGGGCTTATAGTAGAGTTAGAAGTCTCATTTTGGTTGTCTTTTATAGTCATTTTAGATTTGTAAATGTAGATTATGTGCCGTCGTCACACGAAGGCAAAACTATCCAGAAATAAACTATCCAAGCAGCCAATTTAAGGGTTTTCTAGCTCTATCGAGTAGTGCAGAGTGTTAACCAGCACAACACCCATGAGCTACCCAAGTGGCACATGACTGGATGAGCCTTTGAGATAGAGTTTAGGGCTGGTTTGCTATCTTGTTCTGCAATAGCATAACATGGGCACGTGTGGAGACTTTTGATCATAGCATATCACATTTGATTATTTGTTATGTGATCGTTTAAAGCATACGAAGTCTATGTTTATAATTTGTATTAATTATTTGTGTTGTTATGTGAGTTAAACATTTCCTCTAATAAGTTTTATTTTTTTTTAGGTCTTTTAAGAGATCATACGAGATTTCTTAATTTTTTTTGAAAATTCGCCCATATAATTATACAAAATGTATGCTTCGTGATATATGAATCCTTTCCAATCGAAAGATTTATTCGTCGCTAGACAGTGATCGAGACCTACACTTATTGTCACTCCCCAAAGGGTGACCGGATCAGATGAGATCTGAGCTAGATTTGGTTACGCGAATGTCTTGTTGTGACATGGGCATATTAGCATCCAATTCTTGCTGTCTGAAATCTTTTGGATGGAGATGCATGCCGATCTGAGCTCAGCGGTCAACGGCATCAAGTAACAAGTATCCACATTTCAAAATCAATTTTATCTACAATATTATGTTATTCTTGTTCGAAGTATTTTTTATTATCTTATTCAGCAATTATGATTCATAAATTTCAATTAGTTATTTGTCCGATTTACTCTATTTTAACATCATGATATCCACATTTTCCTGTATCAAAACTCCATTATAGATCCAATTTCCACCCGTCAGTATAACTTATTAATCTCATAGCCATATGAGACTAACTGCTACCACATGTAATATATATATATATATATATATATATATATATATATATATATATATATATATAGCTCACCAAAATTCCATAGGTAGCTAACACAAACATGAAGTCAATAGATCCTCAGGAGATGTTACAGCCTATTTCTCCACATCACCATTTTTCCATGAAAAGAGAAAAAAAACTGAAAGACCTGTGATGTCTAAAATTTGGCCTATGAGAGACAAACCACAGAACTGTTGCTGGATGTCACCCTTTGCAAGGCACCCACCACATTGAACCTGTCACAGAGAGAAAACTTTCACCATACTACTACAAACTGGAGTGTGCTTGGCCCCAAGCATACCCTTTCTAGAACCCCAATCAAATCCTATGGATGGGAACTGAATTGTCAACTAAAAATTTGCCAGAGTAGTTGATTTCTTGAAATGTAAAAATTTCTTCTTCACTTGAGTTGTTGAGAAAAAGAAATATTTTGCAACAGTGAAGAAAGTGGATAAAAGAAACGAAGCCAACTTTACACTTCAAGAAATCTTAGTCTTTAACAAGCAGTCATAAAAGAAGGCTATATGATGGCATGTCTTCTATCCTCATTACATCATCCATCAGAAGCTCCCTCTCCAGCTGCGCACGAGTCGACTTCAGAACTTCCTAAGGACCAACAAATATATTTCTCAAATTAAAGAAAAAATAACCAATATGGAGTTAAGCAGAGATGAGACCATAACGAAGAAATACCAACATTAAATTCCATGTAAGAAGCATTTCTCTCTAGCCATTGCTTGTCCATGACCATGAAAGCTACACAGTAAAGCAAGTCGAATGCCCATTCATCCTCTGCATCATGACAAATCATAAGCACACAACTTACGCAGGATCTTACAGAGTCTCTAGGATATGTTGAAGCCTCACCTGACAGCATTTGGATGAAAACAGCTCTGACAAATGTCCTTGCTTTTGCTGCATACATATTATTCTAATATAGTAAAAACTCAATCAACCATCACATATATTAACAAGTTGGGATGTGCAAAAAGGATTTCAACTAGATACCACTGTAGGTTTATCAAGATCAAGTACTCATGCTTAGAGTTAGAGCTAAAAGGATTTCAAAAGGCATCTATATTTAGCAAGGAACAAGACTATAAAAATATTATATACAAACAGGTCATGCCAACAAGAACTTTTAGAAATGTAACACAAATGAAGTTTTCCAGGTTCAATAGATCGTGGATTCCCAGGGAATTGCATTACATGTAAAACAAGATTGACATTGCTTAGGTATGAGCTGCTAGCTTGAGTAATGAATAGAATAAATCTCATAACCCTATAAGTACCTTTTTTTTTTTTTTAAGTAATTATCGGCTTGGCTCATATGACCGTTTCTTGGTTTCTCTTCCTCTCTTCTCTTCCCTTGTCTTCACATCAACTGTTCTTTTATGTTGTTTAAACCTTGGGTTTCTTTCCTCAATCATTGAATCTTTATGACTTTTTTTTTTCGTTTCTTCAACATAATCAGATTATGTGGAGGAGATCTTAAAGTTTGGGACTCTTCAATGACTCCAAGAGTCACAATTCTAGCAAATAATGTTTCACTCCTCCCATCCTTCAATGAAATTGGTGAAACCAGTGTTCGAGGACTTCTCCCTCATGTTCTTTTGATTTCTTTTGACTCGATTAGTAATTTCTTCTTCAAGAGAAGCCAAAAAAGCTTCCTCTAAGGATTTCTTTAGCTACATTCTCAAATGCTTCAGGTTTTCTTCAGTCATTTTCTTTTTCTTATGGTTTTCTTTTAGATCCTCTTACTTTTCCCATCCTTCTCTCCTGCTCGTACGGTTCCTTATGATCATTAAACAGTTCCTTTTGATTGAAATTGAGATTTAATTAGTTTTCGATCAAAAGGATTAATATAAACAGGAGAGGGATGGGAAAGGTAAAAGGTAAGAGTAACTAAAAGAACACCACAAGAATAAGAAAATGTCTGAAGAAACCCTAAAGAATTTGAGAAAGAAGCTAAAGAAATCCTAGAGGAAACCTTCTCAATTCTCTTGAAGGAGAAATCATGAATCGAGTCAAAGGAAATTAAAAGAACATGAGGGAGAAGTATTCAAACTCGTCGATTTTGTCAAGGGATGGAAAGATGCATGACGTTATTTGCATACTTGTGGCTTTCGGAGTCATTGAAAAGTCTCAAACCTCATAATCTCCTCCACAAGGCCTGATTTTATTGAAGGAACAAAGAAAGAAGAAAGCCATAAATATTCAAGGATTAAATAGAGAAACCCATGTTTTGAACAATATAAAAGATCAATTAATGTGAAGACAAGAGAGGAAAAGAAACCAAGATATATGAGCCAAGCCGGCAGTTACTTTCTTGTGTGTTTTTTTAAAAACCCTATAAATACTTGAACAATTTTTTTGACACAAGAACCAAAGTTACTTATCAAGATTTGCTCACTATTTTAAACTACTTGAATTTTCCTGATTTTGAGCAACTCAGAATGTGCAATTGAATATGATGATCCAAACCTTGTTGATTGTATATAATCATGTGAATAATTTTAGAACTAGGAATCTTTTATTGTACTTACCTAGGCATGGCCTTCGGTTCAAGTTTGAGCTAAATTTTAAATTTGTCTGTGTAAATGTAAACATCAGCTGAATTGATACAAACTAATGTCACTTTGAAGTTACGAAAATAATATTTGAACACTGAATAACAGCAGCAAACTCTTGCTTCCAACCAAATATGAACAATGTACAGAAACCAAGTTATAGCTAGACTTCATATATAAAAGGTTGAGATGCAGAGAGCATTCAACTGCAACAATCAAATTCCCACTGCAGATCTTATTTTCAGTTTCTTTTTCCGTTATATGCCTTTGTTGGGATTACTCAAAGCAAAATGATTCACAATAATACCATGTTCTATCTTCTACCAGTCTTTGTCACAGCCATGAGAGAACCAATTTGACTCAAAAATGTCACGAGCCTTGAGTGCATAAAACTAGCACTACAAGCAAAATGACCAGGCAACAAAGCCAACCACAGTCTAACTAGGGAACAAATCTTAGACAACTATACAAATTACACATGATTGCTGGGTCCATGCCGATTGGCACATTTTGCGTCAGCATGTACCGGAATAGCCTGTGTCGTTCCAAGGTGTGCTGCCACATCCTTTAGCAGGAACAAGGCTTCAGATGGTCAACATGAACCATGTGCTAAAATCATTCCACCAGTTACCAGCATGCCTCACACCATTGTAACCACAATCCTGGTTCTACAATTAAATCCTTCTTTGGTTCAAGAAACACAAGTCTAATAGAAGTGGACATTTTCCTTTTTCTTATCAGTGCTTATTAAACTTTCTGACCATAGGTTCATTTTGTTAGTTTAGCTGTCTTATTTTCATTTGTTTCTTGTTTTTGGCTCAGTTCTTAATATTTTTTTAATTCAAATCTGAATATGATAAATCATTATTTGTGATTAAAAATATTGTCATAAAGGAACACTTACTGGACTGCAGATCTAACATTTGCATAATCATGAAAGTGATATTCACACCAGCAACTGCAAATGGGTATTCCCATGTGGCCCGCTTCCCACATTGTTTATTTAGCAACCTCTGGAAGGAATTCTGTAGAAAAACTACTCAATATTACTTTCTTCTAAAGCAGAAAATGGTTTAGAAGAAGAATGATTGTGACTAATCTGATATAAAGGAAGATAATTGAAGCAGTTTATCCAATCTTACAGAGAATGTTTTTGCAAAGAACAGCAGGTTCTCCAAAGATATAAATCCAGCACCCCTATTCAACATGTAAAATAACATGAATAAAGAGACTCTGATTTAATTTGGAGCACAAATTAACAACAATGACAAACCTACCTAAAGTCAGTCGATGGGTCCCTGCCCTGCCAGCCCATTTCCTTCCACTGGTCAGATATTAAACCACTTAGTTCTTTATTGGGATATGTTGCATACCATAGAGCTCTCAGAGCTTCCTGTCAGGATAAAACTAAGTTTTGCCATTTGAACATAGAACAAAGGCAACAATTAACATCTACTAATTCATGGTATGACTGAATATGGCACATTGGCACATAACATCAAATTCTTCGAGACAACATAACATCAAAGTGTATAGACTAATATGGAAACTTGCAAACCAAGGAGCTAAATATCACCAGCTCAATGGTGATCATTTATAAAAGAATCATTAGGTTTAATCAGTGGGTTTAATCTTAACGAGCCTTATTACATCAAACATTACCTGATGTTCTCGTCTCGACGCATCAAAATAAACATTCATACGATGCTTCAGCCTTTGTAGCCTTTCTTCCTGAAACGACAATATTTACAATCATCTAAGTACTCTTATCCAAATTCCTGTTTACTTAGGACATAAGTTATTAATATAAAAAAAAAGTAGCGTAAAATTAAAGGAAAAGAATTAGGGGAGGTCAACTCTAAGATCTAGTGGATTAGCATCATGCAAGCACCAATAACAAGATAAGACACGAAGCACTGGTTATATAAAGCCAAACATAATTTTTGCGGCGATAAGCTTTCGTATCAATACTAATTGAATTGTACCTGTAAAGGGGTGAGATTGATGCAAATGCGCTCATAAGTTCCTTTTCGCTTCATACAAACACAGGAAAGACCTTTTTCAATCCATCTTGGTGAACCACATGTCTGATCATCTGTCAATAATTAATAGGAATATCTTCTCAGTGATTCAACCATCAAAATATGTCGCAACTATCAGAAATCCACTCTACAAAATATGCCACAGGAAGGGCCTTTTTTTTTTTTTTTATAATTTTCATAAGGTACCAGACAGTAAATACTAGCCCGACTTGGTTTTGATATGAGTACGATTACCGGTAATCGATTTGTTGGCTATGGTAGAGTCTGAAAATTTTGCAAGGACACCAGGACTTGCAGAAGGCAACATGTGAGGACCCACATTATAGTACCGTGATCATATCATTAGCCATACAGTGGAAGGAACGAAGTCCAGTGATTTGGGAGGGGATAAACTAGCATACAACAAGTCAGGGACAAAACAGTAAAAGAACATCAGCCAGCTCCTGATACAAACAAACAAACAAACAAATTCCAAGCAAACACTAAGTGAAGAAGTAGCATGAGGTAATATGTTTCCAGGCAAGCACACATCACATGACATGCTATCCCACCCAACTGCTTCAAGCTAAGATACAATGATTATACATCCACAGGTTCTCGCATCTACTTTCCACACCTAACGTTTTCCTAGCGATTCAAAGAGCCCCACAAAGTCCTAATCTTCAATGCGCATAACTCAAATCTCCAATCAAAACAACCGGATCAGGTGAGACACACCACTACCAACACATTCGGTTCAACCACTCCGGAAGACGATGAAAGCTCGCAGACTATCTACAAGAACTAAAATAATAATATAACTTCAGCAAGAAAGAGTATCTCTAATCTCAATGACTTCGGCTGCGACTCCAAACACTCTTCAGAATGGGCACAGAATAACACCAAATATGAGTCGACAAAAAAACCCTAAAATCTAGGAAGAACGATAGCGGCTTGAGCGGCACAGAATAACACCGTAGATTTTCCCTTGCAGCGAACGGAATCTCGCAAAAAAGCCGGAAAATGACTACAAGGAAAAAAGATTCATTTTTTTTTTTGCCCCAAAGAAGAAGAGGAAGGGCGACAGCACTAACCGGCATTAGCGGCGGAAGCAGAGTGAGAACACTTGGGGATGGAGGGCGGAGGAAGCGACCTGACAGCCATGCACCCACCGTGATTCCTCTCCACCCCCATCTCCCTCCCTTTTTCTCTATCGATTTTGGGGCAACGAGAATAGAAACCGAACGAAGTGAATGGATCAAATAAAGGAAGAGGAGTCAAAGGAGTCGACGAGAGAGAGAGAGAGGCAATAAAAAGAAGAGAAAGAGGAGCGGCGAAGGCTGCCTGCGTGGGTGTGTCGGAGAAGGGATTCGTCGTTTTGTTCGCGGTTTTCCCCAACGACGACAAAAATCCCCAATACAAAAAAAGCGAAAGAGATAAACCTGATGATGAGGCAACGTAGGCCGTCTGATTCCCGATCCCGCCGATGGATCGCGCATCTCCAGGATTGAACCGGCGATGTACTGACCGTCCGATTTCATCAACGCACGCCAACGTGTGTGTGTCGCCCGACAAGCGCGTGGCCTGATCTCGAGGATAAAGTAGAGAGAGAGAGAGACACAGAAATCTATCCGACAGCGTGCATGGAGCCCACGTAAGGTAATATAGTCGTCTCCTAACATAAGAAAAAGGCCTATGGGGTGCATAAGCTCACATGATGAGAGAAAGAGGAGGAGGAACAGTTGACACCCATCATCAACCTGGTGTCCCCAGGGGAGATCTCGATGGCTAAGTACTAGATTATGCAGTCTTTGTGTTCGAATCCATAATGAGATCTGAAAAAGTCGCTGTGTTCCCTCCCAGTCTTTCCACATCCAACACAGCGGTCAAAAGAGAGAGGGAAGCAAAAGAGGGTCTGTCTTTAGATCCTTGAACTGGTCTGCCAAAAGGCGAGCAACTATTTTAACTACCAGGACAAGTAGACCCCATTAGTGTCATATGGATTCTTAAGCCCCCATTAAAGGAGACGACACAAGATAACTCCTGCGCCGGAGAAGAGTGTCGCAACCCCAGGAGAGCTTCTGTATCGTAAATTCATCATGCGTAGCATAAACAACATCAACACTATCGACGATATGTAATCATCATCATGCATATTTCAATCTGAAAGAAAGAAAGAAAGGCTATGAACATGGAAACATGGGACATTGCTTGACTCCAACACTTAAGGATGGGTGAATGCTTTACGACATTTTCCGGTTATGGATAGAGATGGATTCGAGCTTCAAGTTTGAGCGTCCACAAAGATGGCAGCAACTAGGGTTCCATTATTTCTGTTGTTGGCCCTGGCCATGGTTGAGCTTATTATAGAGATGGTCAACCGATGCGTGGACTATGTGTTTATACCAGGGCCAAAAGTCAACCCCTCTAAAGCATGTTGCGTCGAGGTCTGCAAACTGGATGTGCCATGTTTTTGTGATCATCTCCCTCAGGAGACTGAGGAGGTTATGAGCTTTGGAGAAAGCAATCTTTGTTGCCAGATATTGTGGCAAATTAGTTCCTCATGGAACCAAATGTGGAAGTAAGAACTCGTCCTCTTGACATCCATCCAATGATTTTGTTTCTTCTTCTTTTTGGCTTATTTTCTTCTCTATAGCTGCTTAGACTACGCTGTCCCATTGGGTTGATATGAGATGAGAGAAGAAAACAATGAAGGTAAAGAGCCATCAGTGTTTTATGTTGAGAAATATACCTTAGACAAGTAGAATGCACCTAACAAAATATACTTTTATCGAGTGATTCCTTGTATTTCATCAAAGGCATTTGGTCTATTCCATATCTAGAGACCTTCTTAGCCCATAATAGAATCTCTTACAGTAATCAAACTTCAATTATAGACAAAACCCTTAGTAAGATCACCAGCAGATAGTAAGTTAGCTATCAACATTGCCAAGCATAGTGTGTCCTTCTTTAGGGTGACAACCCTTTCCATGTTAGGACTTTGTCCTCCTCCAAAGAGTGTGGGGGTGAGAGATATCAAATAAGTTAGCATATAATAAATACCTCATGATCTTCTTGGATGCTTTGATGTAGTTGATTTTCTCCACTCATGGCTTATGAAAATAATCAAGGATTGTCCTTTAAGTCCAACACCAAAACTAAACATCTATAAGTATACAATGAAATCATTAGGAATTATAAACCTTTTTATTTTATCCTTGAAGATATCCTCAATGTCATAATATCTCCTTCATTTTGTAAATTAAGGGCATTGGGTTCTCCTGATAAAATTGGTCAACATAAATCAAACCAACATTATCAGTTGATTCTTTATGTTGAGTCTTTGCTTTTTCAAATTGTATTTGAGAAAAACCACTTCTATTGAGTTCAAGATCCTCAAGAGATTTTTGCATTCCTTGCTTTAATAATTCTAAGAATATGAGAGGGATAATAAAATTTATATTCTTTAGAATTAATAGCATAATCAATGAAAAATTCTCTAATTGTATAATTTTTATTTTTTTTGTTTGTTTGTTTCTCTACTTTTGCTTTATAAGCCATAAAAGCATCAAGAGTGTCAACTTTCTCAAATGAAAGATAGAGATATATGTATCTTATATGATCATTTATAAATAAGATAAAATATCTTTGACTATTGAGACATGGAGTAAAAGATCCACATATATAAGTGTGTCTAATCTCTAAACTTTCAAAACTCCTCTTGGCATCTTTAGTGGACTTGTTGGATAACTTACCTTTTATGCAATCTACATAAGTTCCAAAATCAGTAAAAATCTAGAGTTTTTAGAACTCCATCATTTTCTAATCTTTTTATTCTTTCTATGAAGATATGACATAGTCTCCTATGCAAAGATTGCTTATTGATAATACCATGCTTATGTCCAAAATTTTGATCATGCATGTTAAAATATTTAAGTTCAAATTTGAATCTAAATCAAATTTAAATAAATCATCAACTAAGTATTCGGTTTCAATAACTCTTTTATTTTATCATACATACATGTCTTAAAATTGATTTTATCTTCTTAAGTACAAACAAAATGACAAAATTAATAATCCATTATATAATAATTATAATGGATGAAAAAAACATGAATATGAAAATTTTATTGTAAAAATAAAAAGAACTAGAATAGTGGTTAAAATAAAATTTAGGATTGAATCAAATAAATCGATTCCATCAAAGAAATACCTCAAAATTTACTCTTTATGTTCTAGATAACATGGATGTAGTATGACTCCAATACCATTAATGTAAGTAAAATAATCGATGAATTGAATATGCAATGGATTATAAAATTACCTTCAACCATAATTATTATAGAATAAGTTTTGGATGAAAAACACTAGACTCCTTGGATGATCTCAAGAAATATGGATGTCTTCTAGTATATGCCTTATGGAATTTCAAAGATGTCTATGCCTTCATGGATATATATATATATATATATATATATATATATATATATATATATATATATATATATATATATATATATTTACAATGATCTAAATTCAATGTAATTCATAAAATGCTTAATGCGTTATCCTTAAAAGTTCCATCCATCATGGAAGCAATCGCAAGAATTTTGAAATAACCTTCTCCGTTGTACTTAATAAAAAAATATTTTAATTGATCATCATTATCATGATAATAATATAATTGAAATAACTTAATTTGATATGTGGACCATCTTTGAAATTCCAACAATCATTGCTAGACATGTTCTCCCTATTCTCAATAGAACTAAAAATCTTTGGGCCAAACTATTAAATGCAAAATATTAGTGTCATGATCCTTGGAACCTATACTATAGGAGGGCTTCCCTAATTTGGAAAGGAATTAGTAGCACTATTCACTATATTAGGGAGGGCCTTAGGAAGGTAGTTGGATTTGGCAGCATGTTAAATTATGGGAGGAGCCTTAACTATCCAACATCTGAATAAGTGGCCCACCTTTATCAATTGTGAGTTTGCTTCCAACCTTCATTAGGTGGAGGATTTTATGATGGGTAGAGACTTGAAATGTGCAACTTCTTAATCATGTGTTTCACCCTTATTTTACTATTTATAATTTTTTATTTTTCTAAAAAATTAATATTTCTAAATTATCCTTTTACAAATATACTTAAATATTTTTTCTTCTTCTACTTCTTCCTTTTCCCCTTCATCATCTTCTTTCTCCTCGAAGAACAACATCGAGGGGCCAGTAAGCGAGGTTGGATGACATTAGTTAGCATTCGCAACGAGCAATGTTGATGACGATTAATGTCACCTTTGACTACACTTGCATCAATGGGTTAAAAAAAAAGAAGGAAATTGATAGATGCATAAGCCCAAGCATCTCACAATAGCTTTGTTAATTTTAAAATAATATTTTTATTAAATTTAAAAGTGTTGTTAATAACAAGAGAGTTAGCAATAAAAAAAGTGATAGTAAAGAGTAAGCTTGTTTACCCTTCACATGAGTTACCTTATCTAGACAACATATAAATTGTTACTTATTTTTTATTTCCTAACATAAAAATAATCTATCCTATAGTCAAAATAAATATGTACTTAAGTTTTATATTGAATCACATCATAGTAGAGAGAGAGAGAGAGAGAGAGAGAGAGAGGAGGGGAGGGTGTGTAGGTATAAATATATACAAAGATCTTATATTTATCTTTGGTAACCCTAAGTACATTGTATATGCAAGCTTAAGAAATAGAATGAGCAACTTATTTATACTATTCAAAAATCATTATACTACTTATATTCCACAAAGAGATTACATTGTTGCATCAGAAATAATTTATGTTCCATATTTTATCATTTTACATATTTTCTATATAGTTTATAATTTTTTTATATATTTATAGTATTTTATAATAAATTTATTTTTTACACCTTCGTCTCTAAGGTACTTACAAGATTTTTAATAGGTTTTTGACACTTTCACTTTTAAGTTAGTTACGATGCTTATAATATTTTTTTTTAAAAATATAAATTTATTTAAAAAATATTATAATCAAGAAATATGATTGGTTCATCCGATGAATCGATCTGAATTGATAGTTTGATCCAAAAAATAATTTTTTGTAAAGATAGTAAAAGGAATATTCATTGAAAAATATAAGTCCAAAAAATAAAGTTTTTCTTAAAATTTATCCTAATTTCTTACAAATGTAAATACCGAAAAAAGCTGAAACTCATCGATATCCTTTTATATTTAAGAATTTACAAGCAATTAATTTCTTTTTTTAATCTATTTATTTTTTTTTTTACTCCTTTTTAATTCCCAAAGCACGCACGCTGTACTTGCCTCGACACCCAATCCGTTCACCAGCCCAGCAGAGTGCAAGTATGTGAAATCAAGGGTGTGTGTATATCAATCAATCATGTTTTCCGTGATCAGAGGATAAGCCCTCATGATTTCCGATGCGACCGCGGAAGCGTCCCTCCAAACGACGCAGGCCAACCGCGGTGGCACTCTCGTAGTTACGGACAAGGACGAAGGCCAGTTCCGTACCGCCACCGCAACCGTCGTGCTCCCATACGGGACACGTTTCGATTGCCGACTCGTCCGGACACGGTGTCCTGTCCTACCAAACCCGACACCCCATCACCGCCCAAATTCTCTATGAACCGGGACACCTGACCGTCGTGACCCACTCCCGTACCTCCTCGTCCCCTACCCCCCACCCGTGGGTCCCGCAAAGGAGGACGACGTCCGAAGTTTACCGTTCTGCTGTCGGTTGTGTTATTGATGATTATTGTATATCTATATTTACCCTCTCCGTAAAACTGCGCTCGTTAAAAGACGGCTCAGCGGGATGCGAAGCCCTCTCCATCATCTGCTGCTCTTTGATTCGATCCATCCTTTTTATTCTCTTGTTCTCATCTATTTTTCCTTGAGTTTGTAGTTCGATTTTGATCTGCGATCATTCTAGTTCTTCGGTTTCTGCTTCGGACCACGGATTTCCCCATTTTATGAGGGTTTCGATCGTCTGCCGCTGGATCCGGCGGTTGAATGATCGATTCCGGATTTTGATGACGCCCTCTGAAGTCGCATGCGTGGTTGACAACGAGAGAGAGCACGCCGGTCCGCAATCATGCGGGCGGCCATGGTTGTGTGTACCAGCGTGCTCTTTCTCGTCGTCACCTGGCTCGCTCGCCCTCGCGACGAAGCGTGTTCTGTGTCTAGAAGCCCTCTAGGTTAGTTCTTATCACTTCGATCCTTGGTTGTTCACTAGAATCGGTTTGCTTTCAGTTTGATTTAGGCGAAGTTGAGAACTTACATGCTGCCGCTTTATGCTTCTTCTTATGCTCGCATACATTCTATGTTGAAGCTAGTAGATATCTTGATGAATCGTTTGAGCTTCATTCTTTCTCTAGAAAAGGTGCCATTTTCTTCACTCTATTACTAGTGAAAGCTCTACTTTATAGTTCTATAGATACAATGTAGCTGAATGAAAGCATGATTAACTGACCTGGTGCCCAACGATGTTGATGCTTATTTCCAATTAGTGTACAAGTTGTAGCGAAGATCCATCTGTCATGTTTCCCTTTTCGGAACCAAGAGAAGATATGCAAATGAATTGGATGAGGTGAACATAGCGTGAGGAATATCCAAGGCACATAAACTTATCAATAAAATTTCGAATTCTATGTTCTTTAACATACGGGAGAATCCCCATCTTTACCAACTTTTTCTTTGTGCTGCACTTTAATGGTGTTTGTCCTAGTAACGGATTAATGACACTGCAGTAGCAGAATAGTCTCCAATTCATGTTGTTGTGTTATAGCTGTTAATACTGTTGCGCTAGTTTGGGTTTAAAAGATTGTATTGGCAATTTTAATAAAGTTTCTTCCTGCCTCGTATTTCTCCTTGAATTTGAAGTCAAATGAGTTTCTTTTGGTTCTAGATTTGTCAGAGATTCTTCCCTATTGCATACAACAACTGTGAACCATACATATGCCTGCCTCTATTCCTGTTGGATGAATAAGCTTGAAGGCATTGTGCCTGCAACTTGTCTTGTGTATACACATCGCAGGAAGGATGTAATTTGTATTCTGCAAAAAAGTACACACAGCTTGAAACTTCCAAGGATTGAGGCTCTTTTGAATTTGTATTTTTCTCATATACTTCAATTATATAAATTGACTATTTCATTTTTACGATTCATTTCCTAGCCTTTTTAACCTATGCCTTGTCTGTTTGTTTTAGTATGTTGAAGAGGTAAGTCAGAATGTCACTTATACAGTGGTAAAATGGTACACTGTCGGCATCATTATTTAGCCAACTTTTTGTGTCTTGGCGTTTTATTCGTAGGCTGATCTATTGTGGCTTGGCTTCTTCTCTACAAGCTGGACTTTTTCTCCACTATAACGTAATCACTGCTGTTGGTTTGAGTGAGTTCATTTTTTTTCCAAGTGAAAAAATGTTTATTCCTGTTGGAATGTGTGGATCATCTTATTTGTTACACGAACTATTTTTATACAGTTTCTTTTGGAGGATTGTAGAGAATAAGAATATCACCTGACATTTATGATTGACCGGACTTTATTCTATGTGTCTGTCTCATACATCTGATATTTCTCTGAAGGACTACATTGTTTGATTTAGACACTGTAGGAGTAAAAATTTAGTCTCTAGATACGTCTTAATGGCTGATACCTAAGTATATGTTATTGTTGCTGAATTAAGCAATTATGCTCGACTGATTTGAATTGTAAATTCTGTTTGTAGTAATTATATTAACTTGACATAAGCATGCAATGATTTAGTACCAAATAACAAGAAAAAAATATCACCGAGACAGATGTGCAACTCTTGTAAAAGGTTCTGTAAACTACATAAGATAAGACATTCTAGACTAATATGGGTTGCCTGCGAAGCAACTCAGCCTGTGATATTATCATGGCAGCTTTGAGTACATGTTTCAAGAATAAGAGTATATCTGTTTATGGTATTGAAAAGTAGTTGATCTTTACCATGTATGATAATGAAATCCTTTAGTTTGTTTTGAATAATACCTGACTGCTCAACATGGACTTATTTTTATCTTTACATAATAAAGCAAAGGAGAAACAAATAAAGTGTTTAATTCGATGGAGCTAGTTGAGATTTATAGGAAAACAAATTAACATGCCTATTATAGTTAGTTATCTTTGTAAATATTGGAACTCAACATATGAGGATTTAAATTTAGATATGTTGATGGTTAATTTACAATCTAATTTATTAAGTACGGTGGTAAATATTATATTAAGTTAGACTTTCATGGTTATGGTTTTATGATAAAGAGTGTATCCAGTGCATGAGGCTCCTTGCTAATACGGGGTTTGGAGAGGATCAATGTATCTGGTCTTACCTTTAAATATTTTAAAAAAATTATTTCTGTGACTCAGAACCCTGATCTTCCAGATTGCAAAGGAGCATTCTTACCATATGTTTGGGGAGGACTATAATTTTATGATATTAACAAAATTATTCTTTATGGGTGAGATAGCAAATTACATGTGAGTACAGTATGATGTTTTAACATAGTCTATTTGATGGATAAGTGAAATTTGAAAGACTTGCGTAGTTGAATGTGTAGAACCAGTTGCATGTTTAAAATTATAATAATCATGCAAAAACTTCAAGAACATGAGGTGAATTCTACCAAAAATACATGTTCCAGAAATAAAAGGTATCCCATTAAATAGTATTATCATCCATCAGTGAGTCTTAATGTCCATTAAATGCAACAGGAGGCACCAGAAGAAATCCGCATTCTGTATTTATGCTATATTTTGTGATAGAGATTTGAGATAATTGTTGCTTTAATGTGGCTTGATTTTTGTTGGTAATTACTAAAGATTGATATAAGATTGTTTTATTGTCTCTGCGTCATAGATCAAAACGTTAAAAGTAGTCATTATTATCATAGACAGTTTTAAGTTCTGTTTCTGAAGTAAATGATCTTCAAAGAAACATCCTCAATGGATGACATTGGTTAACATGAATTTTCCCTAACCTGAAACATAACAGGGAGATGATATTATATTTTCATTGAGATAGAATTTAATCTGATGATAAGTTTGCTTGTCAGGTTGGATGTGTTGTTGTTCATTTGATGTATGTTGCATTGGCAACAAGAAATGCAGTGGTTACTTATGTTGAAAAGAAAGTATGATTTCCAAATGTGTCATGCAAATGCAGAATATGATTGAGTGAGATATCAAAAGTGGATTTCTGCATGGAATTCTTAAATTTGTTATTTACAAGGTTCTCAAATTTTCTGAGGTGGATAGCTTTATAATAATATCATATTGTATGTTAAAAAATAGAGTTAATGCATGCAACTTCTACATGACAAAAATTTGAATCTTGACCTTTTTCCATTTATAGATTGAAGGAAAGAAGAGAGAGTTGTGTTAAATCTATCATGCCAGGAGAATGTAATCAATAAATTTTCATCTTCAGGGCAAGCCAGCACATTGTCTTGTTACCTGGGCAAGAACTTCATCTTCTGACTGTTTTTGGGAAAAGGTTTGCCTCTGATCTGGACTTTTTGGTTCACTGTGATGTGAATGGGATTGGATGTAATCTCTCTTTTTTATCATCTTAATATAATTTTCACCTTTTTGGAAATTATATCATATTTACAAGAAAACAAATAAGTTTTCATGTAGGAAATGAATATAAAATATGATACAAATTATGTAAAGAGAGGCAGGTGTTTGAACCATGTTTCTTTGCCCATGCTCTCTTCTCCTATCTTTCTCTTATTGTTGTGCCAGTATGATTTCTTGTATCAGATGATTTGTATAACGTTTTCTTTTACAGGTTATAACCTGAACTTGTCACAGGCCCATTTCTAATGATTCTTGATCCATTGTTTGTAGAGAAGAAAACTTCATAATTAGTGATAGCTTATTTTTGTCATCTTTCATGTTCCAAGCATGAATCGTTTGTTTGTTAACCACATCACTGATAACTCAGAATGTTAGAGATGAGACACCCTATTACGAGTTCCTGTAAAGAAGGTGGTCTTAATCAGCACCAGTAAGTCCAGCCCACAAATGTTGCTTGATCACCAGCCAGAATTGAGAAAACACAAGGTTAGAAGAGAGGTTATTTTTCTACCATAGGACATAAGGCATGCAAGTATTACTACTATGTGTTAAAGACTAAGATCTTGAGAACTAAGACATTTAGAAATCTTTGGTGACACCAAAAGGGGGCAGTAATTAAAGGAATATACTGACAATATGGACAAAAGTTTTCTTTCTAATGGTGTAGAGTCAATAGTGGATTCAAAGAATAACCAAGAAAGAAAATGATGCTACTGGAAAACCTAGAATCCTTATGACATGAATAAAGATTACAATCCAAGTTAACTGCATCCAATAGTGAAGAAGAAACTCTTTTTAACTTCTCTTGTTACAGAAAATAATGTCTCAATATACATGTATATGAATAAAGATTACAATCCAAGTTAACTGCATCCAAGTGTAATGTCTCAATATACATGTATATGTGTGTTTTACTCTTCAAACTTGATACTACAGGAAATAATCTACTTGTGATTACTCAAGATATCTGAGCCTATAGCATGTGGCAATTTTTCGCAAAATAAATGAACTGAAAATTGCCCTTAAAGAACTTACAATGTATAAATCTCATGAATTGGACCATTATTTCCAATGAGATGTAAATCTTGTCTGATAAAATGTTTCTAGCTCTTAGTGACTTGTTTTCTTTTTAAAAAAATTAAATTTAAGAATTTTTTACCATTAGACATAATTATTTATACACAAGGATTTTCCTCATTCAATGAGATAAATATATTGAGTTTTCAAGACATATAATATCAAGTAAATTGGAAAACAACATAATATGCTAGGAATGTTTTTACAAGAAAGGGCCCTTGATTAAAAGGCAAGTCACAAACATCATATAGTAGCAGAGTTATTTTGTTCTTGGGCTTCTTTTTCTGAATTTGGTGGTTTAAGCAGAGTTATTTTGTTCTTGGTCTAAAGAGGGTCAATGATAGCAACCTTACTCATATAACCAGAGATGGTGATTCTTCTGTGACTAAAATCCTTATCACCTAAAGCAACCCTTCACTAATCCAATAAAATATGGTATAGTATACAGATTTGCAGCAATAATAGCACTTATAGTTAAAACTTATTGAACTATGGAAGGATCCAGAAAGCATATTAACCAGAACTAAGAATAATGCACCTCTAATATATATATATATATATATATACATATATATATATATATATATACATATATATATACATATATATATATATATACATACATATATATATATATATACATATATATATATACATACATACATATATATATATACATACATACATATATATATATATACATACATATATATATATATACATACATATATATATATATATATATATATATATATATATATATATATAAAATGTACTTCGGTTAGTTTTACTTAACTCATGCGACATTTTTACGTATTCAACCATAAAACCTTTGAATGTCAGTAAGAGAGAAAACTAGATTAAATGCAATCTTCTAAGCAAATATCATAAAAAATATAAATTATAAACATAGATTTCATAAATTCTCGAATACATAACAAAATATTTAAAATGATTTGTTACGATCAAAAGTTCTTATAAATATTCATATGATATTACTATGAACAAGATAACGAATCAGTCTTAAACAATACACTAAAGGCTATGTCAATTAGTTCATCACTCTGGATATATATATATATATATATATATATATATATATTTCAAAGCAAATATACTATTAAATACCCTTAAATTTAAGTAATGTTTGTTAAGAAAAAAAAAAGAAAGAAAATTCTAAGATGGTTTTGATTATATGGTATACTAAAACTAATAGGAATATTTATGTCATTTCATAACAGAAAGAATAAATATGTAATTATATATATTTTTTTTTTACTTTTATTTTTCTCTTTTCCTGACCGTCAAGTAGGTCACCTCTTTCTTATAAGCCGTTCAAGAAACGGTGCTCGGGTTGGGTACTCGATATCGGTAGGATTCGAGGGACGCAGCCATGTCCAACCGTTTGCTGAGGCGAGTCCTCAAGGAACGGGAGGAGAAGAGGTTCGCCTCCTCCGATCTCGATCCGGAAGCCGCCGCCATCGAAAACGACGAGGAATCTGATTCTCCGCCCGCCGGTTCTCGCTTCAAGAACCCTTTCGATCTCCTCGATGATCAGGTCGATTATACGTTTTTTCGATTTCTTTTTCCCATTCCTTGATTATTTCAGCCGACCCGTTTGATGATCTGAGAATTACATGGATTGGATGCTTCTTTTCTGACCATTGGTTGCTAGGGTTTTGATTAATTGCATGAGAATGGATAGTTCGAACACTTGATCGATAAATTGAAATAGATAATACGGAGGATGATTATGGTAACAGCGATTTGGATGTGGTAAAATCGAAAGTACGAAGACACAAAGATGGCGGAGTGATTTTTTTTAGTGCTTTTCTTTTCATCTTGCAACTTGGCATCATCTAAATGCTTGTGGACATAATTATCGCAAAGGTGATAGGGTGAGGACACAACAAAGGATGGAGAAGTGGACAAACTGACGCTGCTGCTCTTTTTTTTTTTTTCCACCTTCAAAATGCGTCTCTGCAGTATCTAAACACAATCTATTAATAGATGAGATGCTATATTTGACAATTTGTGAAGAAGTCGATTATAGCTTTTACTTGCTTTTTTTAATTTTTTCTCTCCGTTCTAAAATGCTCAAGAACATAAACGTTGCATATAGGTTCTGGTCTTGGAAGGTAGCAGATGGTTGAATATGAGAGAATTTTTATCTGATTCTAGGATGAGGATTGTTGGATGTGACATTTGATTGGTACACATTCATTCAGATGGCCCCTCTGTGCTACTTCCTGGATGATCCACTGCATGTTGTTGTTTCGGCGAGCTGCTTGTTTAGAGGAACCAGTACATCAGGACTTACTGGAAAGTTTGACTTTGTACATTGATGCATTTTTCTTGATCTACCTCAATATGCCACCCAACTTCATTGTATAAAATAATAAAAATAATAATTGTACTGTATTGAGACCAATAAATACCAGTCAATGCCATCCAGTATGGTTGAAATTTAAATTCTTGGTTCATTCTACAGTTGCTAGGAGTTACAAAATTATTTTTATCTTTTGAGATCTGATAATTATTTTCTAATATATTTGTTAGCTCTGGTGTTTTTCTTCCTTTTGCTTGATCTTCATTTGCAAGTGATCTTGTCCATGTTGTGAAATAAACAGAACTGAAAAGAGACACAGGAGAAAGCTAGCTAATTATAAGATGTAAACTTACAATGTTGTACACTTCTTAACACAGAACACTTGTTCAGCCAGGTCTGGGCATAAATGGTGTTTTTTTCTTTTCAGGAGGATGATCAGCAATTTGATGTTCAAGAGCAAGCACATGATGTCGGTGGACAAGAATTGGTGGCCAGAAAACCTGCTAATACTATTCCATCTTCTAATCATAAATTAAAGAAAAAGAAGAAAAAGAACAAAGATGAGTCTAAAGTAGAAAAGTCACTGGATTCAATTCTAGAAGAGCTATCAATCAACACAAAGCCTTCTAACAATCAGAGTTTGTCTGAAAATGTGAAAGCATTGGGAAATGAGGCTCACGAAAATAACAAGAATGGCAGATCTTCTGTCCTAATAGTCGATCCAAAATATTTAAAAGCTGAGAATGAGCTGCGGAAAATATTTGGTTCGAAAGTTGTCAACTCTTTTGAGAACCAACATAGTGTTGGCAGCTCAAGACAAATGCATGGCGGAAGGCAGGCAGCCTATAATCTAAGGAAAACATATCTTGCTTCTCCATCAGGATTATGGCCTCGATGGGACAATTCCATGACTATGGAGCTTCTGGAGACAAAGGATGGGGTGCACTATTTTAGGTACCCCTTTGTTCCTTGTATCTTGTATAGATAATGAGTAATATATCTGCAGAGCTCCTGGAATTTCACCTGCACCTGTTGTAATAGGATCTCACATAACTGTTGGAAAATACCAATATTAATCTATGAAAAAAATCAGGGACATCATGGGTATTTTATTTTCTGAATTACGGATTATTAAATTCTAGATTCAGTTGCTTTATTTCTTTACATAAGCTTCAGTTTTCATATAGCATCAGATTCTCGTACTAGAGAAATGACAGTAAAACACACTTCTTAATATTCAACTTTCCTTTGAGAACGGAAGTGCCAGCTGAGACAGTTGCCCGGCGCCAACAAGATACGAGTTATGGTAGGAACATTTATGTGGGCAGGATTGTTTAAGGCAATTTGATATGATCAACAAGATAGAGTTATGGAAGGGAGTGTTAGCTGAGACATGATGAGGATTGCTTAAGGCAATTTGATATGATCAAGATCCTTTCACAGTGACCGTTATGGAAGGAACATTTATGTGGTACTCACATGTCTTTATTCATTCACATGAGCTGCAAAATAGGCCTCATGGAATGGGCTGAAATGTAGGTTTTTGTTTTCCATTTAGCAGTAGATTGTGAGGGATGGTTATGGTGGAAAAAACACTTGCATGTACTTTCATGTTTACCCAGGATCTAATTTTGATGATAACATATTTTATCCAGGCATCTTATATGCTGTTCATTTCTATCCATATATCAGAATGCATTGCTGTATGTATATATCAGAAAATTTTGGACAATTTTATTTATCAAGCAGTTTCTTAGCTGCTTATCTGGCACCTGGTGTACAATGCAGGTACATGTACACCCCATCTTACAAACATGCACAAGAAGCATTCGAAGCTGCCAAAGCAGCCAACAATATTAATGCTATTGGGGATATCTTGGCGCGTCATCCCTATCATGTAGATGCTTTATTGACCTTTGCTGAATTATTCAAGTATTCAGGAGAACATCAAACATCTGCTGAGATGATTGAAAAGTGCTTATATGCATTGGAGTGTGCATGGCATCCACTATTTACACCCCTGCAAGGTACTTGCCAGTTGAAATATAGCCATGATACAAATAAACCAATTTTTTCAGCCCTTTTCAGCCACATGAAAAACATGGACAGACGTGGTTGTCACCGGTCAGCTCTAGAGGTTTGCAAGCTGCTACTTTCACTGGATTCTGATGACCCAAAGGGAGCATTATTTTGCATTGATTACTTCTCACTTAGAGCACAGGAGTATAGATGGTTGGAACAATTTGTTGAGGAATATGGGACTGACAACTCATTGTGGTTGTTGCCTAATATCTCATATTCTCTTGCTGTATCCCGTTTCTACCTTGAGTGCAGCGATGAATCTAGTATAAATCACAGTGAGAAAGCTACCTCTAAAGATCTTATGAAACAGGCCTTGATGCTTCATCCTCTTGTGCTTCAGAAACTAGTAACTAAGGCACCTCTGAAGGATTCAGTATGGACCCAAATACTCAAATATTCATTTTTTGGTTCAGCAAAGGCAGGAAGCCCCTCTCTTGACCACCTGATAAATATATATGTTGAACGAAGTTATATATTATGGAGGTTTCCGGAATTGCAAGCTTTATTAAAAGATGCAGCTTTGCTAGTGGCTGAATCACTCGAGCAAAATAGCAGCGAAGCCAGGGATTGGGAATGTGTAAGGAAGGAAGCTTTTTCATCAGAAAAGAATGAGTAAGTCATTATACTTCCTTTGGTTCTATCTTTGACATTATGTTCTTGAAGGCATTGCAACCGAGGAACGAAAAATCAATATCAGTTGTTTGTAATTTTGAAATGAGAGGTGATGCGAATGTTCCAAGCTAATAATAATGTTTCATTGTGACAGGTATTCTTATCTAATGGTTTCAGATTTCTCTGATGTGATACCATCACTTCCTCCTGAAGAGATAAGACACTTTATGGTTGGCCCTCAACCGGTGCGTGAGATGCCAGATGCTGATAGAGGAGCTGTTCCTGAGATAGGCCATGCTGCACGTTTGGATTTACCCCGCAACGCTGCAATTGCCTTCCTTGAGTCAATACTGCCTTGGGCAGACTATGGAGTCAATAGAAACAGAGGACCCGACGACCATGACCAAAATGTTGATGGCTGAAAGCAGCAGTATAACCCTCTAGCGGTTGGTGATCCCATCTCTGTCTTACATCATGGAGCACAATTTTAGGTTCCAATTTGTTTTCCTGCACTTAACAAAATCATTTTTTTTAATCTTTTTTCATGCACAACCTTTGGTAATCATCCATTGTATAAAAGTTGTCAAGCCTTATGGCGCCTTTTAATTCCATCCGAAGAGCACCCGGCAAACCTATACGTGTCACACCCCCCCCCCCCCATTGTTACCATCTGATAGCAGTGGTGTAATAGGTGTAGAATATTTCTGTTTGCTTCCTTTTAGTCATTTCATTTAAGTAGGACAGGAGGCACCATTTTGTTTGTAGTAACTCATTAGTGCGTACCCTCATTTATTTCCTTCTCTATCTATGCAGAACCACTGTATTAACCCTGGAAGCAAAGAAACCCGACACTGCAGTAGTGGTATATAACAGTAGAATATGATCAAAGTGAAGCAAACCATGGGAAAGATCTTTTTATTGGATATCATTGTGTTATTTCAGATTTTCTCAGAGTTTTGTTTGCTCGGTCAACTCGTTATACTTGACATTGCAAATAATAATGTGATTTCTCATGTTATGTAACCATCTTCCATTGTCATTCGCTTGTGGTGCTGCTTTGTTGGGGGTCTAATTCATGGCATATAAGCTAGAGTACGACACATGCTTGTGGCAGTGAAGTAGCTTCTGATATCTCATCTTTCTAGAGGCATATTGTTTGGTATGACATGTCAAGTTTGGACCGAAGTACTAAATTGAGTTTTGAGCTTTTACTTGCTTAGGAGTCGTTTTAGATAATTTTATTATTATATTCAACTATAATATATATATATATATAATAATAATAATAATAATAATAATAAATAATTTTAATTATATAAAACAAAAATATTAATTATAATACTCACTCAAAATAAATTATTATATTTTTTTTCAGTGCTTATAAACATACTCATAAGAATATATTATTCTTTTAAATATTTTAGATCGTAAGATCCTTAATTGACATTGATTGTATCAAGACACCTTACTAAGTACTTTATATCAATACTATCGTTATAGTAATTATCATTCTTTAAAAAAAAAACTACTAAGATATATCACAAAATATCTTAAGTCTTAAGATAAAATCTTATAATCATAAGACTTGATTAGTGACATTAAACCATACCATAAAATCAGTTTTTACTATTGATAATATAATTTATACTTTACTATTCTTCTAAATTACCGCCTCAGACTAATGTAAACATAAATTGTATTCCAACACCCTTGCATCCAAAACAACAAAGATATAATAAGATGGAAGATACTGTGTTATACTAAAGCCTTCATGGTGTCAATCTACTATTCTTCACGTTGGTATGCTGTGTTGTTGTTCATGCACGTTGTTGCTCTATCATGCTGCGAATTTTGCTTAACATGTTGGTAGCTGCAGCTAAACGTGCTTCACAGGGACTGCTCATCGAATCTCCGTGCGCATTCATCTCAAAATCAATCCCCTTGACGGTCACGCTGGCCTGAAAGTATCCTGCAACAAAAATTGCTCGTGATTAGCAACCAAGGAAAGCTTTCAACATTTCTGCTTTTACAAGGACAATATTTCGGAAGCCACGATGCATGGTTTGTGGCAATGTTCCCTAAGAAAATTATGTAGGGTAAGTATTCCTGAAGCCTTCTAGATACTAATGAAACAGAACATTAGAAAAAAAACTCTCTAGCTTATAGAAGGCAATTATAGACGACGAGTTATGGTTCTATCTATGTACCATAGTTTTCTGAAATGGGTTAATGCGGTCAGTCAGTTTATGGCAGCATTTGAAATAACAGATGAAGAGAACAGTGTGTCCTACCGTCAGCAGTCGACGGAAGCACGGTGTATCTCGGCAGAATCCAACCATTCTCACAACACATATCATCGAGTTCCTGCAAAACACAAATATCATTTGTCCAATAGAAAAAGAGAAAAACAAAAAAGCTATCCCATAAATGCATAATATTGCTTGCCTGAGATGAGCTTTTTGATCTAAGAATTGCTTCCGATAATCTCTTGACTTTGATCTCTTGCGGATATCCTCTTACATCAGAACATAGAGCATTACATGCTTCAATCATCGACTCGACTTTTGATTTCATGCTTCCTTGCCCTTTTTCGGATTATTAATAAACATAAATTAGAGTACTCTGCTACAGAAAACTGCTTTCAACTGAAATATACAATTGACTGCCTATGTGTTTCGGCATTACCCAATCAGTAACTATTATTAAATTAAATTAATAAACTAAACAGATATGTTGCCTGTGTAGTAAGAAAGTCAATTTTTACCGTTCACTATCGCTTGGATGTTCATTTCGCAATGAGCAATTTCGTCTTCTAAACAACGTTGTTGTTGAACCTATGAAAAAGCAAATTTATTAGTAATAACCACAAGAGTACAGAGAAAAGGATATGATATGATAATAACATAAAAGTCTGATACCAGATCATTTCGTCTTTTTATAAGAATTCTTAATGAAGCTTGAAGAAGATCATTTCTCTTTGAAGCCATAAAAAAATTAAATTCATCATAATTCTCAGATGTATGCTGAACTGGGAAGAGTGGTAGAAAAGAGGGAGATGCTGCATCTTGGGAAGTAAGATGTACGCTTTTCCTGCCAAAAGTTTCCCCATCATTGCTTTTGGTGATACGTGGCTTCTTTGATGAATTGAGCATGTCCGCCTATCAAGGGCCAGAAAGAGATTTTAGATTGATATGGCTGGATAAAATATATACTAAATGTCACAAATAGAGTATTGTCACTGAAACACCATCACATATTCGTTCACAATACCAGAAGCTGCAAATTAATTTCACCAAAACTAGTATCTCAATTTGCTGAAAGCCAAAATTCTATTACAAGCAAGTTTATTATAGCCATAAAAAATTAAGTGTGATATGATAAATTTATGTAAACTAAAATCAAACAACATACTGCTCGATAAAATAATAAAATATGCAAATGAAAAGCGATGGAACTCCTAAACGATTCTCGATCAAAGATATGAAAATAGATTTGGAGGAGAAAAATAAAGATCATACCTGCTCAGTACAGCCATTGCTAGGGTCATTTCTAGGATGCAAACTGCTGCTCTTTTTGCTTGTTAATTCATTTGCAGTTTTGCCTATGTTGTTATTACTTGTGGCCACAATTTGTTCAACCTGGCCAAAAGTTTGCCCTTCATTGCTTTTGGTGATGTGTGGCTTCTTTACCGAATTGAGCATGTCAGCCTATCAAGGGCCAGCAGAGATTTTAGATTGATATAGCTGGATAAAATATACATATTAAATGTCACAAATAGAGAGGGATAACAGTCATAATAGATAAATTTACTCCACGGTTCCCTGATTGAGTACTCACCCACTCTTGCTTTTCAGTGTTATTCTCTAGAACAAAGTTATGCTGGCCTTCTCTTTAATTGGTTCATACTTCATACTTCATAGATGCATCTCTTAAGAGTTTATAACTGAACAACATTATAATGGCAGTAACATATTTAATATAGTTTATGACCCTATTGTTGCAAAGAAGTCTAAGAGGACTAGGTCATCTTTGCTTTCTTTTGATGATGCATGTTGAATTCGCTAAACGGAATAAGACACTATAGTTTCAAGTTTTCAATTTACTAAACATTATCAAAGTTCATTTCCTCTTATTCTTATAAGAGAAGCCAAACCATCTTTTTTGTCTAGTGCATAAAGATGGACCCAAGTAACTTATCACCTTCTTTCTTCACTACTCTAATTAAACTTGATTTCATTTAGTGAAGACAAACATCTCCAACAAGGGTCCTCCGACACCTCATTTAACTGTACTATGTGAGTGGATGAAGAAAGGCAGGACGGCACAACGGTATATCTGGGATACCACAAATAGGCCTTATATGGAGCACCTTTTTTATAATCGTGACACAAGTACAACTTGGCAACAAGCATCTACAACAGCTTGTTCTTCCAAATGAAAGGAAGAAACAGGGAAAAGTAAAAAAAAAAGAAATTTAAGGGACAGAAAGAATGAAAAGGAATGATAACAGAGATAGAAACAAAAGCAAATAAAATGTAAATATCCAGGAGTAAAAGCAAATGGCTGAATTCAGATGGTACACAAAACGTTCATGATGAGCCACACACAGAGCTCCTATCACTGCCCCAACGATTTACTCCAACTGTTAAATCTTTCCAAGTTTCAATGTGTAGCTCAATTTGCAAACTTAAAGTTGGAGTAAATATTTTACTCCAACTTGCAAGTTTCAAAATTATTGGCATCACAATATTTACATTTGCAAGTTTACTCCAACTGTTAATCTTTCCAAGTTCATGAAGGAGTATGTGACCGTTGTGACCAATTATTGGCATCAAAATGTATAGCTCAATAGTTCATTTTTATTTTTTATTATTTTATTCGCTAATACCACAAGATAGTAGCTGATGGACCATCCAGTATAAAGCTACCATATTGGTTTGTTATGTAACTGAAGCTAATATCAGGATGAATTTTTAATCCTTGTCGACAACCATAACATAACAACGTAAAGAGAGAAAATAAAACTAGTGAATGTTCACAACGGTCACCATGTATCAGAAGTTAGTTTGTAAAACTACTGTTACCACAGTACTCAAAGTGTATATCTGAAACACCATCACATGCTCCTTCGCAATACCAGAAGCTGCCAATTAATTTCACCGAAACTAGTATCTCAATTTGCTGAAAGCCAAAATTCTATTCTAGCAAGTTTATTATAGCCATAAAAAATTAATTGTTATATGATAAAATCAAGTAAACAAAGATCAAACAATATTGTTTGTTAAAATAATAAAATATGCAAATGAAAAGGCAATGGAACTTATATAAACAATTCCCAATCAAAGATACAAAAATAGATTTGGAGGAGAAAATAAAGATCATACCTTCTCAGTACAGCCATTGCTAGGGCCATTTGTAGGATGCAAACTACTGCACTTTTTGTTTGTTACTTCATTTGCAGCTTTACTGATATTGTTACTACTTGTGTCCACAATTTGTTCAACCTGGCCAGACAAGTTGTTCATTTCATGAGATTCCACTGTAAGTACCCTGTCTGACCGCAATGAACACTCACTGACTTCAGGCAGGTGCCTGGGCAAATCCAAAAACTCAGCATGAGGTGCTTCCCTGTTCAGTAAAGCTGATGTTATAGCAAAAGTCGAACCAAGATGTCATGTTCCTTAGTGACCTGGGTTTAAGGTGGCATTCAATTAGATAAATAGTTACATACCTGGACAGCCAGTTAGACAATATATTAACATACGGCAACAAATGATAGTATTCAACAGCCGATGTCACTTCAGGAATTAAACCAGTCACGATGAGAGGCCCACTCAAGCTATAAAAGTCAAATCAATATTAGCCTCCGAAGTTAGGTAATTAAACAGGGTCAGAGACTCAGAATATTACTTAATCCAAGGCTTGGCATTTTTTTGTGAAGACATGCATAACATAAACATCACATGTTTAATAACAAGAACACAAAAGTGTAGTTGTCAAATATAAACCTACATATAATTATCATGCTAGCATACCTGGTCAATACATCTTTAATAGAAAATTCCACAAGTCCGTCAGTCACCACTTCCATTGAAATCATTACATATAACCTAATAGTTGTCTTCTCCTGAGTTAATGAGTAAGTCAGATGACGTTCTAGAATAGAGAACTTTGAGCAGCTAATACCTGTTCCAGTGTAGAAAATTTTCTTTTTGATATGAGAATAAAAGAAAAAAAGCAATGAGAAACTGAACTCCATTTGTAATTAAGGCTCTGATACATCAGGCATAAATACACTAGTCTAGTGATGAGAAATCAGTTAACAGAGGTAACTGTACATAAAATCAGAGCAAGTGCAACATGTGAGACAGACATACAAAATATTGGTAGCATTCAAAAAATATTTCAGTACCAAGCAGGTTTTTAGAAAACAGTTTTGCATAGAGGAGACTAGACTGACAAATGACGATCAGGACAAACTTGGAGTTCCCTTTAATCAAGAGCAATATGTTATCTACCTGTCTATGCCATACGTACCTCAAACTACCCATGTGATGATTGGAACATGGGTAGAAAGAAGGCATTGTTTAAATGCACCAAAACCTACAAAAGCACCATGGGCATACAATTTGGTATATTTTGATGAAAAAGTAATAGAGAAATTAGATCTGAAGGTGGCACCATTAACTGGAATTTTGTACTACTATGATTTCCAGTCTCAAATAGGTATGAAAATGAATGAATAGTTACAACTACAAGCAAGAGACTTATTCCCACTAGTACGTGAAATACCAATACTGGAACTCTACAAGAGTTAGCATTTAAGCTAACTCCAAATGTCCTTTACCTGCAAACAAGTGCTACCAAAGGCACACATCAGATGTGAGACTCACTGGGATCAGTTCTGAAATGCCCCTTAGGCACATTGTGAATGATCTTTTTCAGAAGACTCAAGCCTAAATGTTTATTTCTTCCTTAATTAGCTATTATAATATCTGTGTGATGGAAGAAATCATAACAGTTACTTCCTTTCAGTAGTAAAAGTTCAGTTCTATAAAAAAAACAAAAAGACCAACCAGGATTGTTTCGGTATATTGGTTCATAACTTCTTCATCATCCTATCCATTCTTATTTGCTTGTTTATAACTTGATTTAATATATTGTTAACCTTAATATATGCTGATTAGCTATTTTTCCTCACCACCTGCATTGTTTTTTAGACATTCTATCCTTTGAACTATTGACAAATAATAGATCTTATTATCATACATCATATATCAATTATTGTATCTTAAATCTTAATAATAAATTTCTTTAAATTATTACATGATTTCGTAGGTGCTTGTGTTGTATGCATCTCATGGCTAGACGCCATAGATGCTGGCACCTCAATTCACCCTGAAACTTGAACAACTTTGCTACTACTATGGTTTTCTTTGTTTCTACAACCGACAGGTATGTCATACTACTATGGTTTCCTTTCTTCTGTATAAGGCAACTCCTTTAGGGGATTTACTATGTATCCATCAATTTAAGACATCAATAAAGAAAATCTTTCACAAGGTTAGCAATTTCAATTTGTACTAGTATACTGAGCCTTGCTCGGTATGATACATACCGAGGCATACCGATGGTACACCAGGGCGTACTGAGCGATACACTTAAAATAGCTGAAATTGATCATATAGGCACAAGTCATACCTATACTTATACACCTAAATCAGGGTGTACCAGTACATGTCGGTAACGGTTGATTTACTGATACATGTCGGTAATAGTCGAAATCGACCGTTATCGCCCGGTACAAGTCGGTAACAGTCAGATTTCAATCATTACTGCCTGGTACAAGTCGGTAACAGTCAGATTTCATTCATTACCGCCTGATACAACTTGTATCGCCTGATATGGGGTCAAAACTTTGGTATCGCCCGGTAGTGGGATGTCCACATGCTAGGAGGTTCTCGGACCGATACGTGCCGTCCGTACCCGGTGGCACACATCGAAATTAAAATCCTTGAACCTTCACTCAAGACACAACTAGATTCACCCTACAATAGTCAAATAAATATCAATTTTTACATCAACTACAATAACCCACTAATGCACCAAGAAAGCACGAGTTATTGACTGGATAACAAAGTCAAAAGCAAGTAAATAACAAGAATCAAAATTTTTAATTGTTACCCAGAATAAAGGTCAAGTGTTATGCAAAACTACTCAAGACAACAAACTTTTTGCCATCATTAAGCCCATGATAAAATTTTTCATAATATGATTAGTAATATTTATATTATTATATGATATATTAATACATTAAAATAAAATAAAACAAACATATAATATAATATATTGAAAAACATAAAATTAGTAAAAATCTGTGGAAGTGGAATAAACCACTGATTTTAGTTAATCATATCCTACTCATCCATTTATATCAAATTAAACATCAGCTTCAAGCTATGAAATATATAGTAACAGTATGACAACATGTACATTAGCAATTTAAATGCCCGGATGCAACTGCTACTTAAGATATTCACAATTGTGTCTTCAGTATATAATCAACATTACATAAATAAAAATGCAACAGATATTTTAAAAATATGGTGATATACAGATGTTAGCACCTGTCTTTTGCTCCATAACAGAAAATGCAAGCTGCTGAAGTGAATCTTCATTTTCCAATAATCCATCTGAATAGTCACAAGAGAAACTTTTGTTTTTGGATGCATGTTTTTTCATCTTTCTGCTATTCACTAAAGCAATTGGTTTTTTAATTTCTTTCTCCACCAAAGACCAGACCCCCTGCGTCATAGAGCCAAAGTCAAGGAAACATTTTTCCTTGGAAGCATCTACAAGAAATACAGCAACCCGAGAAACCAGCCATCCGTCCATATTTGGAGCATTTTTTAATGCATCTAAGGTTTTAGAAATATTGCAGGCATCCATGATCTTCTTTTCCATAACTGAGAGCTGTTGGTCCAAATCTTGTAGTTCCTCAGCATTCTTGTGCATAACATTCATGTAAGTAAGAAGAATTGGTTTAGCTATGGTAGCTACTTTGCAAAAAGCTTCAAAACAAAGAAACTCAAGCCGTGGAAATTGCTTCCGGTGATAATAGTTGTAAAGAAGCACAACTGTATGCATCTGCATCGTAGCACAATTTAATGTCAAAAGAATACGCCATAAAAGAAATTCTCAGGCAGAAGAACATTGAGATGTGAGAATAAGACAAAGTGAGACAGCAAATAAATTAATAACCAGTCAATCAACGAAGCTTTGCTGCACTAAAGGCTTAATCTTTAGCCATATCTGACTTTGCAAATATGGGGAGAAATTAGCCATATGTAAAGTGGTGTCATACTCAAATACTATCGTTGTTGTCAAACATTGGTAACATATGTTACATGATGAAAGTCTCCAGTATAAATTTGCTAAAATTAACTATTTCGAACATATAAATGGAAAAAGGCTTCTTAGTTGGGAACTCACATGCACTGGCCAACCAAGAGAACATGAGACAAACATATTCTGTATTCAAAGAAATTAGGTATAATATCCCCATTCTTATAAAAAAAAGTAACTTTAAATGCATTAATCATTTATATCTCCAGCTAGTTATAAACTTGAACTAGAATATTGTATTAACACATCTATTTCTAGGTGAGTTGACCAACCATTTATATCTTCAGCCAGTTATAAACTTGAAAAGAACACTGCAAGAAGACAATTTTGTTTCTCAAGTTTACTCACCATTGAAAGAGCAACAGTATGGACAAGTGCATGACCTTGTTCTTGTATTTCATAATAGTGAATGGCTTATATCCAAGCTAGTAGGGATATGCTTTGGGTCATTTTGTATAATGCACTCCATCTCTTATATTTTAGTTTCACTGTTATGGGAAGAAAGATATTTCGTAAAAAAAATTAATTTATTATGGAATAAGAAGGTAAAATAATTTTTTACATGTGTTATTTTATATCAATTTTCTAAATTTATCTTTTGTTTTCACTATTTTGTGGGTGTTTTGTTTCTAAAATTATTTTCTAGGCTAATCCCAATCACACTGATCTAATCAAGGAAATCCTGTCAATCCTAAGCATATCATCCTCAGTGAGACCTGATTTCGGTCCAGTGAACTTTGGCTTTTTCTTGCACACGGCATAATTTTACCATAGTCTATCACTAAGGATCAACCATTGTCTATTATCAGCGCAGCCAAGTAAATGACGCTTATACCAATATGTTATCATTTCATCTACCATTGTCTATAATTAGGGGGTCAACCATTTCCATCATTAAGGCATCGATTAAATGAGGCTTCTACTGATACGGGGTCTGAAAAGCATCAATGAACAAAACCTCTACAAGTCGAAAGGTTATTTTATGACTCAAACCCTGATTATCCAATAGCAATTTTTAACTGTGGTGTTGTGGCTCACCATTTATTTCTAGTTCAGAAAAAACTGTAAAATGAGTTGATGTGTCAATTTATCACTTATGTCTTTGAAAATTGCAAGTGGGGCTTACTTATGTGCCCGCCTCTATTTTTACTCTATCTTCCTCTATTTTCAATCCATAAATTGGACACCACTAATTTATTTTGTGGAATCAAGTTTTCTTCAATCAAGCTTCACATATACCTTTGCATGATTAACCAACAATCATTGTGAGATCCTAACAACAAGAGACCTTATTTTATAATCATTTTGACCCAGCTATATCTAAAAACAATTCATGTCCGCCTCTTTCCTGAAGTATAAGCTGGCAACTCTAAGATCATAAAACAACAGAAAAGGCTAACTGAACTGAATTTTCTCACAGTAACCATATACTGATTAGAAAAGCATGTGTTGGTTAAGTGGTGATGAACAAGTTCAAGGATTTGCTCCAGGATAGTGGATGATAGAAACAAAAAGTAAGTAAAATGTTGGAAAGCTAACTTACAATCATGAAGCACAACCAGATAATGAAATCATCAATCATATGCTTAAGGAGGAGGTAAAATGATTTTGTAATTTTCAGCATTAAAGCATATTCCTTATGAGTGATATTTGTCTATCCATGTTTCTTGGTTGTTTTGGTTTTCTACTTTTTACTTCAGATACTATTTATAATTTGATATAACGATGGATTTTTACACCACATATGCTATATTCAGTACATCCAATGTTTCAAACGGTTGGACATATCTTATGGTGAGAAGAACCTATTAGACATAGGTCACGCCACTACATTGTCGGGGAAAAGTATACATGTACATGAAAATGTTCCTGGATTGCCAAAATCATGGTTTCCTGGTGATATTTGTCTATCCAAGTTTCTTGGTTGTTTTGGTTTTCTACTTTTTCCTTCAGATACTTTTTATAATTTGATATAACGATGGATTTTTACACCACATATGCTATATTCAGTACATCCAATATTCCAAACGGTTGGACATATCTTATGGTGAGAAGAACCTATTAGACATAGGTCACGCCACTACATTGTCGGGGAAAAGTATACATGTACATGAAAATGTTCCTGGATTGCCAAAATCAGGGTTTCCTAGTGAGATGACTCCGTACAGCGCACTACAAGGCTTCTCATTAGTGACAAAGATATTTGGTTCTCCTCCTTCAGGAATCAACCAAGAAGACAAGAAGATCAAATATTGAGTAATGGCATGCCTGTTTGGCGACGGAGTTCTGCTGGTCGATCGTCGGTGGCTCCGCCGAAGAAACCCTCGCGGGGAGGAGGGGCTCGACGAGGTGCTCGATTAGGGCTTGCACCACGTCGTCCATCGGCACCACAGCTGGTGCGGGTTGTTGCGCAACCGGCGTTCCTCTTGCCGCCATCAGGTGAGGGGAAGGGGAAGGGGAAGGAATATTTAGGGTTAGGGTTGTACCGGGAGTTTCGAGTTTGGCGTCGATCGCTGCAATGAGTTCTTCCCAAAGAAGAAAAGCGCGAAGAACCTCACGCGACTGCTTCGACTCTTCGTTTCCAAATGGGGGGTTATATAGTCCCGGTAATGGTATGATGATGCGAATATAATTGAGTACCCGATCCAAAACCCGAAATGACTCGAATTGAATCCGATAAGATTCCCATCATCAAAATCCAAACCCGAAATGACGTGGATTCTCAGTTTGGATCTGTGAATTTGTCGGATTCGGATATAAATCCTACATGGGTCCGATCCGATGAGATACTAGGGAGGAGGCAGGAAGGTCCCACGTTATCTGGCGGAGCCCGCCACGAAAGCCGCATCGTTTCAGGTTCATTGAACCTGTCGCTTCACCCTTCACCTCCGGCATTCCATCCCATGAACCCAGACACCGCCGGAACATTGCTCTTCCTTTGTGGGCAGGTGAATCCATCGAATACCCCCCACCCGAGTTCAATGCATCCCCAGCTCTCCGATGCATATATAAGCGTATGGAACATGCTCCCCTTTCATCCACGTACGCCTCCATCTTCATCTGTCTGGAACTGGGATTGGATCACCTGCTCCTTCTCTCCCTCTTCTCTCTGTACGTGCTCATGGGAAGTCCGACGCAGGAGGCGTGTCTTGTGATGGGGATCGCCGCCGTGGGGTTGGTTTACATGGTGCTGATGGTGATCGAAGCGGTGGGGAGTAGCAGGGCGGCGCTGCTGCTCCCGGACCACTGCTGCTTCCCCACGCAGCATCTTATGACCATGGACGGTGTCGGAGGAGCATCGCCGGCGTGCAATGGCGATGGTAATCACGTAGGAGGTTTTGCGTTGAGATTATGATGTCGGTTGCTTTGTTCTTGTCCATGCCTTCATTCTGGTGGAAAGAACGATGAGAATTGGAGTCTCGATGTAATCGTTGTCGGCTCTGCTGATTGTTGAGGTGGACACTGTAAATAACGAGCGGAGATTTAGATTGTGGATAGCATTTCTGACAAATATATGTGAATCTTTCATTTGCTAATCTCTACAACAAGTTATTCCGGAGATTGTAAACATCTTGTTGCAGTCTTATGTGTGTGAGACTCAAACACAGGCATGGATGATATACCACCACAAGTGTTGCCTCCATTTATATGAGCTCACTAAGATAACATATTCAATTGCTGTCTACCTGTCATTCTTCTTTTTCTCCTGTAATTTTCTGACCAAGGAGGAGGCAACAGAGAAGAGAGAACAGCAGTTGATGGCAGAAATTGATACTTATTCAGTACTGGTGGTTCTGTTCATGATGCCCAGTAGATTTCTTGCGCTTGAGGAATCACCAATTTTTTCGCTGGAACATATCGAAGAACACAAGATACTGTATGCTACCGGAAAGATAGCAACATATAACAAGAACAGAAAGCCTGTACATCTCTTCTACGAAGGGAGGCAAAGGGAAAATGCCACATTACCCTTGAGGAGAAGATAAAGAAATTTAAACAAACAAAAGCAAAGAGAAGATACAGAAGCATGTTTACATGACAATGGACCGAGAACATTAGCACCGGTATACCGAAAAACTCGTGTTCTTCCATATCGAACTCAGTGTCCGCCTGAACTTCTTCGATCTTGACTTACAGAGTGTCTTGGACTCTACAATCGTCTCACGACCACCATTCTTCTCGACCTGTTGTGGCTGCTGCTTCAGGGGGGAAGGCTCTTGCTGGCGCTGCTCCCGGAACAGCTTCAACAACTTCTCGGCCTTCTCCTTACCTTTGGTTGTTCCGTTCACCGATATTGATATTAGTGATGGTATCACCCCCTCTTGCAAGACCATCTGGCTGCATCTCTCATCATCACTGCACAGCATCAATAGGCAACACACAACCTGCTCTTGTTCTGCAGGCTCACCAAAGTCCAAGACCCCCGCAAGACCACAGAAAATGCTTGGGGCCGACATGATTTCCTTCCTTCCTGCTTGGCTTGCTGCTAAGTTTATCAAGATGGCCAGAGCCTTTTCGGCCAACATTACGCCTTCAGACGCAGAAGGAAATGCAAGGAAAGGATGGAGACTGTTAATGATATCTGATGATACGAGGGAAGGGATGTTGGGCGTATGTGTGGAGAGGTTGTACAAGGTGTAGAGGGCATCATACTCGCAGGAGCTTCTTTCAATGTTGTGATCTCGTAGAAGCTGGATCAAGAAAGGAACAGCCATACTTGAGCCAATAAGAGGCTTGGCTTCGTCGAGACAGGACAGGCTGAGGTACAGGGCAACTACACACTTGTACATTTCTGAATTTGAGAACATCTGCTCCAGCAATGGTATCAGTCCTGCTGCTATCATCATTCCCTTGTTCCTGATAGAAGAAGATTTGTCATGAGAGTTTACAGTGACTAAAATAGCCAAAATAGTTGATAATGAAGTATGTGGCATATATGCAGTAATTGATGTGCAAAGTTAAGGCTGTGTTGGACTGATAACCAAGGGAATGAACAGGTATAACATTGGTGTTGAATGCCAAATACAAAAGGCACCAACTGCAAAATCCTATCTATCATGAACACTGATAGCGGAATGCAAACTATCATGAGATCTAATACCTATTACTGTTGACCATAAGGTTGAAAAGGGCCATTGCACCAGCTTCTTGAGCCTTCTCATCACCATTGTGGACAGCCATCCTCAAAAACTGTATAAGCACTTCCACAGCCCCATTAGTACCCATAAAGATCCTTGCTTCTTCATCCTCCTTCAGCAGATTCGTGATCTGCTCAACTATTCTAAACTGTTTCTGAGCACTTTCAGCCTCATGGAGAGCTGACAGCAAGCTTCGATATCCGCAATTGTGGTAGTGGTTGTCTAAAGATTCAGCATCATTCTCTCTGAGCTCCTCTCGAATGCCACTCTCTTCCGGAGGAAGGACCTTGACGCATTTCAATTTGGAAGAGCTTGTACAGCCAAAAGAACTGGCGTCGATGGCTTGACATTTTGAGAAAGCCAACCACCAATAGTTGACATCCAGGGACTCTGGTGGACCATTTGGAATGGGAAATCCATTTCGTTCACACCAACTAACAATGAGTCGTTTAACACAATAATTTGGAGTTAAGCACAGATGGGATAGCTGCTGCTGGGTTTTCGGACAGGTACTATGGCCATCATTGAACCATTTCTCAATGCAGAGGCGCTCGTAGGTCTGTCCAGATGAAACAATGACAGGATCAAACATGAGCTGCAAGGAGATGGGGCACATGAATTCTTCAGGAGGGACTGGCATATTCCCAGAATTTCTTCCATTTTGTTTGAAATTGAAAGAGTGTGGCTTAGTTAGCTGTCTCTCGCATGTGTGATTATTCCTACATGGACTGGAGTCATCTTCAAATCCTTGTACGGTAGGAGAGCGTGGAGTTGATCCCTGAGAATCAGTATCATCTGCATGCTCATTTCTGAAAAGCTTTGAGTACTTTCTCGTGAGATGATACAAGTAAGATACGATAGATTCCTTCCGCTTGTCATCCTGAGCACGAGCACTCTCGATAAGTTTTTTGAGGGCTCTTCTTTCCGTAAGTGCTGCTCGGGAAGAAGTAATCCCCAACCTTGAAGCAGCTTGGTGGAAAAGTTCAAGCTCTTCACTGTCATTCAAGTTATTCTTAAATTTGCCCTCTTTCTGAAGCAACGAGATTACTTTTTCACCTGCCTGCTTCTCTGATTGATCCAATTCAAACACAGTTTCCTCCAGCCCACCAACAATTGCAATAATCTAGCATGACAAGAAAAGAATATAATCATTTAGCAAAATGAAACATACACAAGTAGAAATGAAATTGCACAATGTTAAGCACTTTTCTCTAAAAAAAGGTAGTCTCCTGATTTTACACACATTTAATCTGCCCTAGTTTTAATCTTTCAGTCAAGATATGCATATTCTGATACTAAAGCATTGTTGCTAACTATCACACATTGCATGATAGCTTCCTGACAACAGTAAAAGGACCGAGTTAATATTCAGTGAGCTCCAATGTTCACCAAAAGCATTGCATGTGCCTGAAGTTTGAGGAGTATAAAAAGGAAAAAAGAATAGCAGCTGCCAACTATTATTAGAACAACCAAAAATCAATTTTAAATGGTGGTAGAGGTGGAATGCTGCCTATCATTCACAGCTTTATCCAATTACAGAGGATTTCTCCATCAGTCAAAACTAAAATCAGGTTTATTTTATAAATGCAAAATCAACCTAGTGTCACTAAATCAGGCTAGCTTCATTTCCACATAAAAGAAACCGAGTGAAGATTCTAAGTGATTACTTTGTTGGCTCTCGCATAAGCTAACAAACCAAATGTTTAACTCAATTTTTTTAGTATATAAATTTCTTGATATAAAATCTAGTCAAAATTTTGACAATGAGACTGTCATACAATGATATGCAAATAACTGTAAATGCATACCTGACAACTAATAGGTTCTGGGACTATTTCTTCGACATGTCTAAGACTTTCTTGAAGCGCACATTTTGCCTTTTCAAACTTTGTTACAATTGAGTCTCCAGTTATTGCCTAAGACATCAACACATACATAATATAAACGATTCATAAAATAAAACAGTGCTATCAAACAGGATCTACCATAACAATCTTATTATGGATTGTTGGAAAATATCGCCTAAGACTTCATGATTCTATTTTCTCAAAGTAACAGCTGCGTGATAGGAAAGCTAAATTTTGACCAGGAAGAAGGAGAAAAAAAAAAGGAACCCAATTAATTAGATCAAATTCATTAGTTAGGCAAACATATAAGCAGCTTGTACAGTTTAAGGCTCCAAATGTGGCACAGATCCTTAGATATAGGATGTGATCATTCCTATTTCTTAAATGAATAATGTTTGAGTAGATTAAGGTCGTCAGAGAATTAGATCCTCTAACGAGTAACGACAAAGATAATCACTAATTCTAATCCATACAAATTTGTTCTGCCAATTTAACATGAAGTTATTGCCACAAGGAAAAAATGTTCAGTACAGAACATAACCTACAGGAGAAGTACATACTGTCGAAAAACAGGCTATCTTCATGTCAATTCCATATGGCCAAGATCAGCAGGGCGTACATAGCAGATGTGAAAAGAAAACTCACCAGGTAAAGCTTGCTACATTCTGAGCAATGCTGAAGTAGGCATTTGGCTTTCTCAAGAGCAACATGCAAGGAGCACAGTGCTTGGATGCCGGACTTACTTCTGGGTCTTGCTGCTTCTATTAACGGAAAGATCTCCAACACCTTACAAACAACTGCATGGAGCACCCTAAACATTCTTCCATGTACCTGCTTACACACAGAACAAGTCACTTACCTCGAGGAGAAAACAATTGTTCCAACTACACCATTTTCTGATATATATATAATTATATATATATGAACATACGAAGTTTAATCGCCAAATTTAAATTGAAATTAAGGGATATTCTCTTAATGTTCTTTGCAGAAAGTTAACAAAACGACATTAATTCGTTAACACGCCTTGTCTTGTAGGCATTGCAACAGAGTGTGTGAATCTTTGAAACCATGAAACCATCAAGAAAAGGAGTTTTCTCGCTCAAAAGAAGGGCAAGTAAAACAACAAACAAGAAGAATCAAGCAATCATGATATAAATCTTCTCTCGATTCGTGGTCTTTTGAGTCTCATTTTCGTTTAAAAGGAATCCCAAATTAGATGGCCTGAAAGCGGATTCAAAAGAATACCTTTGCGTCGCCAGCAACGAATAGATTCCCCTCGACCTCGGCCGCATCCATTATTCTCCCTCGACAGGGTGAATCAACTGATAGGGAGGGAAATGAAAAGAGTCAATAAGTTCAAACAAAGCCAACAAAGCTCTGAAGCATACCCCTCCCCTAAACCCCATCTTCTGACAAAGCCGAAAGCAAAAGCCTTCACGGAATAATACACGAGAACAGAAAGCTAGATCCAAATTCGACGACAAAAAAAGGCATTTTTCCAACTGGAAATAACCGGAGAACACGAGTTCCCGTGTCTCCGATGCTCCAGAATGAAATAAATCACCTAGAGAAACATTCACATCCCGTGAATCGATCAAAGACGTACCGAAAGAACAGCCACGTCCCAATCGCTAGCGCTGGAAACGATAATTCAGATGACAGGACGCATTCCGCGACAAGAAGATTGAGATCTCAGCGCCTCCACCTCGTTAATTAGGAAGAGGGTTCCTTCATTGAATGCACGAGGAGTGAGAGCAAAGCGAGACGCATTCCATCCACTATTCCTCTCTCTCGTCTCTCTCGTCTCTCTCTACTAATTAGGGGCAATTATTAGCACAATATTTGTAGATTAAACAACTCTACTCTCTCTCTTAACTAAATTAAACTCTCGATAGACCTTTAAGAACAACACTAGCTCATGTACCTTCACATCTACGAAATCTTATCGGGACCCACTAAATAATCCAACAATAAGACGGTACGTGAGACGGTAATATCGATAAAGGGTACGAAAAGAATATTGTCGTTTTACAACGTGGGGATGGCTTCAGCTGTGCTTTGCTTCTTCCAGGCAACATCCAGCGGCCGGAATCAATAATTGATTGCGGGATCCACCGATCGGACGGCTCCAATCAGCTCTCCTTTGTCCCCTCGTTCCGCGGCCTGCCGACCTCCTTGTCGTCTTGCGGAAGCAAAAGTACCCCTCGCAGTGGCTCTTGTATCATTAGTCTTCCGCTGATCCGATCGTTATTTACGCTAACTATATGGGTGTTTATGGAACACGGCTCTTTCCGCTGTCGGCTCTTCCGACCTACATGATCTGACACGTGGCAGCTTGTTCGTCGCTCGTTTTGGCGGGGATCATTCTTTCGGCGCTGGTAAACGCGGGGAGTTTTGACGATGATCGGACGGACGACAACTGCCCGATTCGTGACGGACGGTCGTGTGGCTATCCCGCAACGAAAAAAATAAAAAAAATTTACTACCTGCTTTGTCTTACTCGCCTTCCTACCTGCGTTGTGATTGGATACGTCCACGGCTTCCTCAAATCACGAGAGGGTAAAACGTGCCAAAACATCCACTCTTTACCGTCTTATCCGAAAAGGATAAGCAATCTGGACCGTTCATTGGACACCGCGCGGCAGTGGGCCCGCTCATCCGGATAAGCACCAGTGGTCGTCTCTTCTGGGTGTCGGAAGATTAGGTGCGTGTTTCGACGCCATAATTAAACATGGTTTATTATCTCACATGATATCATGCAATTATTGTGATATATATATATATATATATATATATATATATATATATATATATATATATATATATATATATATACAATAGAAAGTATGTATGACCTACAAAAAGAAGTGATGGTTGTGAAAGGACTTTGTTTGTGTCATCCACCACTATTCCTAAAACCTTGAGTTAGTAAGTAGCATACAAGTCCATTGATAGATTAATAGATGGATCAAAGCACATGATGACTTCTTAATTGGAAAGTGATCAAAGCACATAGATGGATCAAAACTTGTCTCCTTGACTTGGTCAATTACAATAATAAGCAATAAAAAATATATATTATTAATATATTAGAGATTAAAGTTTTGCTTTAGCGAGGATACCATGGGAAATAGATCACCCATCTTTATCTTCGTCTTATCCTTATCTCATTTTCCATTTAAACGAGGTATTAACGAAAAATTTATGGATTTTTCATATCCTCCTATTATATCATTTAAAGTTTTTTAAACAATGAGAATATCGAGAAAAGGGAGAGGAAAAAGTGAGTATGCGATGGGAAAAGAAAGAGAAAAAAGAGAAAAAAAATACTAAAAAATTATTATTAATGTTCACTATTTATTATTTACGATTGTTGATCATATGATGAATCATCATTTGCTAATAAAAAGATGAGGACCGATGAAGACAAAATAAAACAATCTTTTTTATTAGGAATTGAGTGCGTACTACTAGAGAAATTATTATTCTTGAACTAATAAATATTTTGTTTGATTCAATTGAACGAAATGATTCTTGATTGAATCGTAATCGATTCAATTAAGATTCATCTGGTCTAATTTAAATAACAAAAGTTTTAGGTGTATTAATATATCAAACAAAAGTATGGGAGTAGGGTGAGAAGTGTTCAATCCATCCGAGACTCATATTTATAAGGAGAATATAAAACGTCTTCGTACCTTACGACACCGTACTCACGTGTAATTGATATTCGTATATTTGTATTTGTCTCGATTATGTTGGTTGATATGGTCCAATAGCAAATGGAACATATGATGAGTAACGTGGCAAAGAAGTGATCCTCCACTTAGATACATTTGAATACTCTTTTTCATGTGATAGGAGCACCAACTCTTCTATCTTTATGCACATTTCATCTTCATTCATGAGGTAGCAGAACCATTAACTAAAGCCTCATGATATGCTTGTGTGTGTGTGTGTGTTTGCTTGGGAGAATCATTGGTGGTGTTGCCTTAGGTTAGGATGATCCATATGGAAGGAATACATGAGCATGGGAGGCATTAACTCTTGCATATTTAATTCATGCAACTCCAACATAGGGAATAGAAGGGTACCATGCAATGCAATGAAGCAACTTGGGTTGACTTTTCATTAAAAGATGCTTAAATATTATTTAATATAGCTCCTATCATCACCTTGGAATTTGTATTAGGTATGCTTATGACAATGATATTTAATATATGGCAAGAGAATTTTGTGATTGAAAAGCATTATCGGAATTCATGAGAATATTTAAAATCCTCAAAATTATATTACGGATACTCCTCGAAACACAATAATATTTGAAATCGAAATCAAGAGAGATTATTTATGAAATTATTGCTAATCCATCCAAAATTGGTGAATGAAGTAAGATTGGAGAGTAGGATACTATACATCTTTGGTCAAACTTTCACATGAAAATTAGACTTTTTAATGTAAGATCAATGTATATAGTTTCACATGAATAAACAGATTGATTGATGTCAAAGTCTTAAATTAAGGTCATAGAAAAGTAAACTTAGTTCTTGGCCTTATTAATATTATTCATTGTTAACTAAACCACTACTCAATTAATATTATTATTTATTTATTATTATATATATATATAATATATATATTTATTTATTTATGTGGGACAGTCTCATGTTCTCAAAAGAACTATGGAGTTACTTCAAAGATTAAAAGTTGGCGAGATAGTGCTTTAAGATTACCGCAGCCTTGTGTGGGGACCGTGGGTTTCGTGCAACACAAATCTCAAAGCAGAATCAACAATAAACCCCACTTAGCCGAAGCATAAGTTGACAGCGGATTTCGTGCAACACGAATCTTGAAGCTGAATCGCCTATAAACCCCACGAGTCGAAGCACAGCGGCCGACGGATATCCTGTAACACGACTCTCAAAGCATAAGTCCCCGCAAAGCCAAGCATAAGTGGCTAGGATATCGTGTAACACGAATCTCAAAGCAGATTTCCCTAACCATCAACCAAAGTCGATAAGGAGATATTTCCGCTCGGCACCCGTCCGCGGCGAAGAAGGGTCACTTCCTACTCTGCTCGCTCCCATTTCCTCGCTCCTCCCCAATCCGAGGCGGCGACCTCTCCCCGGCGCTGTTGTAGGGTGTCGAGTCCTCCCCGGTTCTTTCTCGGCGGGGGACCACATGATTTCTCTCTCCGCCTTCCCCTCTCTCTGCCCTTGCGGCGTCTCCCGGCTGCCCAAGATTCCAAGAACCGCCGTGTGGTGCTCCCTTGGATCTCCTCCCCCGGTCGCAGGTTCGCGTTCTTGTTTTCCCTTGTATGGCTTGGTTTCTTGAATTAACAGGCGTGGAGGGTTCCCTCCTTTGTTGGACTTGGCTAGTGATCGAGTTTTCATCCGGGAAACGATGGGGAAAGTTTTGGAACGATTTCTTTAATCAATAGTTTCTGGTGAATTTCTCGAATTTCTTGCGTGACCAATTCGTTTCCTGGCAATATTTGTCTCTATCAGCTATGATCTTCGTCGATGGTTCGATGCATTTCTTGCTGGTTGGCTTCTTTCCGTTCTCGTCTTTGTCGAACCACTGCGTGCTTAGGGTTCGAGATGTTGTTTCCAAAGTAACATGCTGCTAATTCGAAAACTTCAATCCTTTTTTCTCTTCCTGTGTCTGTATACATTTGGCATTTTCCCTTTGAAACGATTTCTTGAAGCAATATCTGGTAAATATGGTGACTCTGGGGTGTTTTCTTGAGTTTCTTGTGTGGCCAATTCATTTCTTGGGATTCAAGAATCTGTGATCTTTGTCGATGCTTTGATGCATCTCTTGCTGGTTGGCTTCTTTCCATTCTCATCTTTGTGGAACTACTGCGTGCTCAGGGTTTTAGATGTTGTTTCTCGAAGCAACACTTTGATGCCATCTCTACCTATGGCATTTGCCCTTTGAAACGGTTTCGTGAATCAATAGCTTCTAGGTAAAGGGACCTTGGGGTGTTTTCTTGAATTTATTGTGTGACCAATTCGTTTCTTGACAATATTTGTTTTGAAAAGCTATGATCATTGTCGATGCGTCAATGCATCTCTTGCTTGTTGACTTCTTTTCTTTCTCATCTAACCAAAAATTGCTAATTAAAAACTCAAACCCTTTGTTCTTTTCTTGTAGCGTTATTCATATGATCTTCACTTTGAAGTTAAAGAAAAGAAGTTTAATTGCTTAGAATCATTTTGCAATTTCTTGCTGGTTGGCTTCTTTTCTTTCTCATCTAACCAAAATTTGCTAATTCAAAAACTCAAACCCTTTGTTCTTTTCGTGTAGCGGTATTCATATGACCTTCACTTTGGAAGTTAAAGAAAAGAAGTTTAATTGATTAGAATCATTTTGTGATTTTCTTTAACCATTTTTTCGGTTTAATTTATTTTTCTTTTCCTTCTCATGTCATATATCATATTTTGGGTTTTAGTTTGAATTTTTTTTCTTTGTATTGATAGGTGCCCGAGAATCAAAAGCACCACGTAGAAGATCTAGAAGGACCGATGGAGCAGGGAAAAGTATGGAAGACTCTGTGCAGCGCAAACTTGAACAGTTTTATGAAGGATTAGATGGCCCACCACTCCGTGTTCTTCCAATAGGTGGTCTGGGTGAAATTGGAATGAATTGCATGCTCGTAGGCAACTTTGACCGTTATATCTTAATTGATGCAGGCATCATGTTCCCAGAGTATGTTCAGAAATTAAACTGCATCATTAGTAATTTTGGTAATCAGTAACTTTTTAAATTTGTCTGTAGTTGTGCAGTCTTGAAACCCCTATAATTGTTGGCTAGTATTGGATCTTTGTGATCTTTAGAACCATGACACTTTTTATCTGAACATTTTAAATATCAAGAAACATGAGGTTGCTCTTAAAATACATAGAAACGGTAAACATGATGAAAAACAGGGTGTCTCCTTCACATTTTGTATCTTACTATGGAAAAGTTAAATTAATGAATTGGTACTTTTTCTGATATGGATAAAATCTTCATCTGCACGTGTCCCTTTCATAAAACATGCAAATGGTTAGAATTATTGGTTTTTCTTTTGTTTCATTCAAGATAAAAGTAACTAGGCAAACAGTCTCTCTCTCTCTCTCTCTCTCTCTCTCTCTCTCATGGTCTGTTTATGCATGTCTTTTCTCGCTTCATATTTTGGCATGTAGGCATGACATTTCTTATATTCAATTTACGATAAAGTTCATGGGTTCTCCCTCATTTTATGTGTGCTAACTAGCTATTGTTACTTGGTGGTGGCATGTGCATTCAGTTCATACGTTTCTTTTCTTTGTGCTATCACCATTGCATTTACTGGTCCACATGTGCTTCTTGCAATTTTCTTTTAGTCTTCTAGATGACTTGCATACTTTTGTGTACATTTTCTCTCGCATTCTAAATGGTTTCATTTTAATTACGTCCTATATTCATATCAGTTATGATGAGTTTGGAGTCCAGAAGATTGTACCTGATACAACATTTATCAAAAGATGGAGCCATAAAATTGAAGCACTTGTTATAACACATGGCCATGAGGATCACATCGGTGCGTTGCCTTGGGTAAAGTTTTCTATCTTCTGCTTGAAGCTCTTACATTATGTGGGTGCTAATGTGGTTCTCTCACCATGCATTCAATGGAATTTGTTTGAAATGCAATAGATCTGGTAATTGTAACTGATTATTTTATTTGCAAAAAATTAAAATTCTGTATGGAAATTGTTATAAATCATTGGCTTTCACACCTTTTCCACGTAAGTTTGAGAATGCCTTTTGAAGGTCAAGTAATATTTTATTACTTGACCTTCCATCTTTTGCGATGCTCGTGTAAATTTCTTATCATGTGCCTTTTCTTTTTCGGATACCTCTGCCATATTTTCAGAGTGAGTTAAGAGAATCAAACGGGAAAATGTCCGAAAATGATACTACAAATGTGTCTCTATGGCCAATGATTCTGTTGGATTTTGAGTAATTCCAGGCAGTCATTAGCCAAAGTTGTGCCTTTGAGTTAGTCGATTCATTTGGAAGTGTTTGCCTGGGCTAAATTTAGTAAGATACATATTCCGAAATAAGTTGATCCAACAACAACTTTGGATGTACTTTGATTTTTTTCCCAACTTTAAATTTTTGGATTTGAGCCTGATTTATGGCACCTATGTTTGTGATAGTCTAATCGGGAATAAATAAGTTCTTCAGCAGACTAAAGAGAGAATTCCTCAGAACAAGACTCGAAAGTTTATGCTGCATCAGGGGTATTGGCACAAAATATAGATGACTGTTAAAGAAGAAAACTTTCTGTTGTTGCTGTGATAATCAAATGCTGAACAGTATGAAGAGTAGAATACCAGAGGGATAAGAAATAGATACTGAACCAGGCCAGTAGTCTTACAGAAACAGAAAGGGTTCGTGGGTCGCTGAAAAAATCAAATAAAACCAATGTATATTTTGTAAGTGGTGTCGCATCTCATCTAGGTGAGCTTTAATCTCAGAAAGAAAGAAAAGGAATAAAATCAAATTACTATATATATCAGTTAAGGAAACGATTGGTTAGTGGTTTTTCTCTCATCTAGGACTATTATCTTCCTCCCAAAGAGAGTGAAAGTGATTAAAAAAATATGTAAAAATGAGAAGAAAATAAAAAGAAAGGAAAGAGAAAGTGAAGATATTTTGTTGTTTGCTTGTTGTAGAAAGATCAATGATAACAACCATCAACCGGCAGTAATGTCTCAACTATTTTGGGGTCGGCCACATTGACTTGTTGCAGAGAATTTGGTTGGTGCAGAAAACTAAGGAAAAATGAATGAGTAGATGATTTTCCTTGAAATATCACTTTACCTTCATGGGAGGAAAAAATCGTGGATAGTGAAATTTTACTCAAGGCTTCTCTTTACATTTTTCTTCCTTAATTATCTTTTGCAGCTGAATTCCTGGTGGACTTTCATTTCTTATTTTCTTGGAAACAAACATAGAGTTAAAAGATTATGTAGCAAACCACATTCTTATTTTCAATCTGGGTGGCCCACTTTAGTATCCCACGGTTTTCCTTTCTCATTTGGCAATGGTTGGCCAAAGATGACAGACTCTTATAATAGTTACATGGCCTAGCTTCCTGCTTGTTCTGGAACCAAATTGTCCTTTCCATGGACAACATATTAGCTAAAATCCAGACATAAAACACAAAGCTTGATTCCAGATACTAATAAGATGAACCTAAAATAAGAAAAATTACTTTACCAACCTCGAAGATTTATTTTTGAAGTAAAAAAGGCTCAAGAAAGACGCATGCCACTCTACTCTTAAAAAATAGGACAAACTTTCTCTTTGAAAAGAATGTCCGAGAACTTTTCTTAAGTTGGTTAGATATTCAGCAGCTACATACATCCTTAGACTGGAGTTCCGGACAGCAAAGTATGAAGTGCTTCTAAAGCATGCATCCCAGATACACTAAATCTAGACAATTTTATTGCAATAGAAAAAATTATGATGAAAATTTATTTAAAATAAGAGAAAAGCAGGAATGTTTTATTTTGATTTACCATGATTTAATGCTAAACCTAGAAAAGAGTCATACTAAAGCCCCAATACAGTTTTTCCTGTGTCTCCAATCCACTTACTTTAGCTGAACTGCAGTTCTGTTTTCTGCTCGGTAGATACTGACTTCGTATGAGTGGATAACATAGCAAGTTAGTAGAGGTGGCTGCTTTATTGCAACTATTGTTAGAGTCTAAAATAGCTTTTTGTAGTAGGAATTATGCTTATACTTCATTTTATCTAAATTAATTTTTTCTGCAGTTTGAAATATTTCAAAAAATTGCTCTGTTTCCAATTTTTCATATATGGTTTGTTCTTTAGAGATAATCCTTTGTATGTATTATGTGTAATTTGATATATGAACTTTATCTGTCTTGCAAAAGTTGTCTAGATCATGTCGACATGCTACTTATTTAGGTCTGCTGCTCTGATTGTTTCTGCTTTTTTGGAGCATGTTTACAGGTTATACCAGCTCTGGACTCCCACACTCCAATTTTTGCTTCATCTTTTACAATGGAGGTAGGCATATCTTTGTAGTGAACATGTTTTAATTATTGTCATGGTTTACACTGTAAAGGGTTTCTTTATGCTTAGGAAATTTATAATAAATTGGACATCAAGATTCTTTGGTTCTAATCTTATGGGAATGGAAAAAAATTACCTGGACCTCTTTGGGTACACCAAGTTAACCAGATTGCAAACGTGGGTTTGCCAAAGTAGAAGCCAGCATAGCTTTGTTATTGACTCAAGCATGGTTTAGGAGCTGATAACTGGGCAAAGAAGAAAATAATTGCTACATAAAGGAAAAGACTTGTGAATCATTATGTTGTGTTGAAAAGGCTTAGTTCTTTTCCCAATCCCACCTCCTTTCTTTTACTTGGGTTTCTACTTTCTAGAATTGTTTTCTCCATTTTTTTACTTTAGTAACAAGAATTGGTGGGTGGGAAATATTTGTTACATCTTGGTAAGGCAAGGTTGTAGTTTTCAGACCTATCCAACAATTGCAATCCTTAGGCAATGTATTACATTTGGTGATTATGCCTATACCTTCTTTTTTGAGTGAAATGAGTAAATTCTCTATGATGTCCATGCGATTTCTTCTGTCACTATATTCCCAGTCTGAATTTTTCTTGTTCTGAAGATCTCTTTCTAGCATCCATATGACATTTACTTCAATGAACTTTGTGCTATTTGTGGACAGTTGATCAAGAGACGTTTGAAGGAGTTTGGGATTTTTGTTCCATCCAGGCTTAAGGAATTTAAAGTTCGAAAGAAGTTCCAAGCTGGTCCATTTGAAGTGGAGCCCATCCGAGTAACCCATTCAATCCCTGATTGCTGTGGGTTGGTGCTCCGCTGCAGTGATGGTACTATTTTTCATACTGGTGACTGGAAGGTAATATTTCTGCTTTTCTTGTCATGCCTCTATCAGCTTGTTTTCCTTCTAATGACTCAAGTATAACAAGTGCTTTTGTAGATTGATGAGTCACCACTAGATGGCAAAGTTTTTGACCGTGTTGCATTGGAGCAACTTTCCAAAGAAGGGGTGACTTTGGTAAGTTTTACTCGTAATATTGGACTTCTACAATTCTGATTGTTAGTTACCCTCTCCCCTTTGTCCAACTTTTATTTAAAGATATTGATCCTAGATTCTGTTAGTGTCTGGGAGAAAGTTTCATTCATGGACATTGTTATTTTTATCTGTGGATAAATTGTTTTTCTGTTGGATACTTTATAAACACTTTACTTTATGAAGCCCAATATGGTGTAATCTGATTATTGTTGCTTGTTCAACAGTGAAATGTGTGGTCATTTATGTTTTAGAAGAGCTGTTTAGACAAAAGTTCTGTTTTTTATTTGCTGAATTTCTTTTGAGGTTTGAAGTAATATAACATAAAATCTCTACCACTAAAGACTTGCTAGTTTAGCTGGTAAAACTTTGACAATTTATCTCTCTTGTCAAAGAACTAAGGCTTGCTCTCAAAGCTAATGTTTAAGGAGTTGAGGATCACTGGAGGAGATGCACAAAAAAAAAAAAAAAAACTAGTGGAAGTTGAGATTTTGTCATTTGTTCTTTATCCCATCTCATTTAATTGACTGTATCTCCCTGAATGATTCATTTGGTGTTGAACAAAGTAACAAAAACTGATCTTTTGTTTATATACATCCTTGTATTTTGTCTTCTCTTCAGAAGATGTCCTGTCATGTCATAGTTTTATGTTGCTTTTCTTGGCTTCCCTTGGTCTTCTTTCGCTTGAGTGTTTACCAACCATTAACCCTAGCACTTAGATCGTCTTGTAAATGAAGGTGTGACCTATCCATTACTTGGCATCTATAATGGATTATGGACCTCAGATTCTAGTGGAAGGAGTGAGATATTGAAAGCTGTACTGTTACTAAAGAGGAATCTTTTTTTTTCCCTTCATTTATATTTTCTTGTTATAATGGAAATGACTTTTTGGGGGTCAATATACATTTTTACTCTCAATAACAGTCTCAACATCAGAAAATTTATAACATCATTAATACTGTATTTGTAAAAGAAGAGAGTACAGAGAGGGGAGAAGTTATGTTCTCAGACACAATCATCTAATCACGTGAGTCGACTTCTGTTATTTGCGAGAGATCAACCAGGCATTCATCTGATCACGTGGATACATAGAGGCGAGAAGTTATGTTCTCAGACACAATCATCTGATCACATGGGTCAACTTCTGTTATATGTCAGAGATCAGTCAGGCATTCATCCTTCATTTCCACATAAATAATCTTTCTAAAACTTCTACTTTCATAAATTCAAGCTGAATATCTTAGTCAAATAGTTTCATGTACTCTCTTCATGGCCTCTATCTTCGTGCTTTCTTCAGTCCATAGAGTTGGTGACATCATACTTTTATGTGGATTAGCTTTTGTTCTCTTAAAGAATTCAACAGTCTTATAAGTTAAATATCTAATGGAACTTTGTCAACTTGCATTTTCTTACCTGGCATTCACAAATGAAGCAATCCTCAATCTTTAATGCATATTGCCAATCATGCTTTTTTTATTCATGCCATTAGCCTTATCTATGTACCACAGCCTTTAGTGTTAACATAGTTTTTGATAGATCCAAGCATTGAAGCTCGAGGAGGTTCCACGTTGATCTTTTGAATATGCTAGTGACTTATGGTGTATGACATAAGGCCTGTCTCAAGCTTAGGGTGATTGTAATATAATAAGTTCTTTTCTCCCATCTAGAGGATTTGATAGTCTGTTGTTTCATTAGTAAAAAAGGTTATTTCTTCTGGATGTGTTTACTCATTTTTTGTTTTATTTGTTCGACATGCCTTATTGTTTTGAATTTTTTCACAAATCTGGAACGGAGGATAAAGAGCTGAAATTGTTGACTCCTTTACAGATGATGAGTGACTCAACCAATGTTCTGTCACCTGGAAGATCTGTCAGTGAAGCAGCTGTAGCAGATGCATTACTGCGACGCATTTCAGAGGCAAAAGGAAGGGTTATAACTACACAATTTGCTTCTAACATACATCGTCTTGGAAGTGTCAAAGCTGCTGCTGATTTAACTGGACGAAAAATGGTAAGCTGCTGCAAATTCTTTAGTTCTTTTGATTGTTTTCCTGATAGACAATGTTCTCTGACTACATGATACACAATCATTTTGGATACTTTGAGAGTTATGATTAATCAACAGGTATTAGTTGGTATGTCTCTGAGAACTTATTTAGATGCCGCTTTCAAGGATGGAAAGGCTCCAATTGATCCTTCCATTTTGGTAAGGAAAATGTTATTAGCATGTCTTAACTTTTTCAATTTTCTTATTCCATGTTCTGAAAGAGGTCCAAAAATGAGAACTCAAGAGGAGAAAATTTTCCCATCTTTTCTTTCTATATGGCTATTTTTTGTGTAATATTTTCTCTCAACTTAACAATGTGGCAAACTTTTTGTAGGTGAAAGCAGAGGATATTGATGCTTATGCCCCAAAAGATTTGTTGATTGTGACAACTGGTTCTCAAGTAAGATGTTCTTGCTGTCTATCTGGGGACATGAAATTTTGTGTGATGCTGTCACAACAATATAATTAAATGTATTGTCCACAAAGATCATCACAAATTTACAATAGCATGCAAATGCGTTGATCATTGTGTCAGGCAGAACCAAGAGCTGCACTAAATCTTGCATCCTTTGGCAGCAGCCATTCTCTAAAACTGGGAAAAGATGATGTTGTTTTGTATTCTGCTAAGGTAATTATCAATTTCTTGGATACTACCATGCCTTTTGTTTCCATATTTTTGGTCATTGTCTTCTTGCACTTGGAAACTCCAATTTTATACTTTATTGTTTTGTTCGTATCTGTTTCCCAAATTGCCTTGCTGCCTGATTTTTAACAGCATTATATTGGTGACATAATGCCATTGTTTATGGTTTTTTTAACAGATTGGACATGGTTTTCTTTTTATAGGTAATTCCTGGAAATGAGACTCGAGTGATGAAGATGCTAAACCGCATATCAGAGCTTGGTCCAACGATCATAATGGGCAAAAATGCTGGATTGCATACATCTGGCCATGCCTACCGTGGAGAATTGGTATCTGCATTATTTTTCTTTCTTTGACACTTATTTGTAACTTTTCATATTATTTAGGTTGGCCTGTTATTCAGCCTTCCATGTAAATGTTCAACTTACAAGATGAATCTAAACAAAACTGTAATCTTATTAAATTTTGTAGGAGGAAGTTCTTAAAATTGTGAAACCTCAACATTTTCTACCCATTCATGGGGAACTGTTGTTTTTGAAAGAGCATGAATTACTTGGAAGATCCACTGGGATACGGCATACCGCTGTAAGTCATTTATTACTTGAATGATTTGACCAAGAATCTGTGCCTTAGATCATCATTATTTCTACTATTTTCTTCACTAGTTAAATATTTTGTAGAACATGTAGTAGTCAGTGTGGTTTGGTTATGATTTTTGTCACTTGGAAAAAAAAAATAATGCCCTATTTCCAGCCTGAACATGTATGTTGATTGTTATTTGTCATTTTGAATTTTTATTTTAATTTGTGTTATCTGTTCAATGTTCAAACTTCAAATTGTATGTTTTCCTGGCAGTCTCAATGTAAAATTGTCTAGCCTGGAAGATAACCAATTTTCCTGGCAGTCTCAATGTAAAATTTCCCTGTACGATTCCAATTTTTCATATTACTGTCATTTAGGTGTTTCTTTTCATGTCAACTATTTAAAATGCCAACATGATTCCAAGATCATTAGTTCCAATCAAAATAGATGTCAGCTCGGTTGCACATTGTGGATTAGCTAAAACATGGTAACATGTCTATTTTGCATAGCAAAGAACTGACTACTAGCTCACACAAATTTACATTTTGGTAGCCAATGGCTAAAGATTATTTTATTAATCCAACAATTAAATTTGTTTGTTTTAAGTGAGTGATGCATGGTACCTATCTGTGCCCATAACTTATGTCTGTTGGGTGGGGCAATGGAATCAAATCGTGAACATATTGGTCAATATGGACTAACATATATCAGTTTGATGGCCAACCAGTACATGGACCAAGCAAATTGCGTGAACCTTATGCAAGCTTTGTGTTAAAATAACACAATTGTAGTTTTGTGTTATTTTATCATGTAAGCTTGGCGTGAACACCTTATGCATTTGCAGTTGTTCTTTTTGATTGCAGGTAATAAAGAACGGAGAGATGCTTGGTGTTTCACATCTCCGGAACAGGAGAGTTCTGTCCAATGGGTTTTCTTCACTAGGAAAGGAGGCATTAGAGGTTTGATTTTCAATTGTTCTTTGTTGTTTTGTGATGTTGATTTGTTTGTAACACATAATCATCCATGGCAGTTGATGTATAGTGATGGTGATAAAGCATTTGGAACGTCAGCTGAACTTTGTATTGATGAGAGGTTAAGAATTGCATCTGATGGTATTATAGTTGTCAGGTACTGGATATATTTTGAATTTTAACACATTATTTTAGATATTTTTTAGCCAAGTCTGTTTTTACAGGTGAAAATAGATATTGTTGGTTTAGTTACTGACATACTGTGATATTTGATAGTATAAGACTGTTAAATATGCAAATTCTGACATATTCATTCAAATTCCTTAAAGAATATAAGTTTGTTGTCTGTAAAGTTTATACACTGCAGGGTACTATCTGATGCCACATTTTCTTGGAGATTCTAGATTTCATTGGTTTAAATAGAAAACTGGACTTCATTTTCGCTTTATAGTTTTTGTTCTATTTATAGTGAAGCTTATTCATTTCCACTGTAAAAAGTTGTGTATTGCACACATTAGTGGACACACGGTCCATATTGACCGTGTTCTTGCATTCCCATGAGAATAGAAAGGTAAAGCAATACTTATATTCTAGATCTCTAGCTGTTCATTCTTTCTTTTTTTCATTTGATTCCATGTATATGATTCTATCTACAGCAACATGATGGATCAGGAAAGAAACATCGTGTTGTAAATTAGAATATGTAACAATATGTTTGTTTCATTGCCTTTCATTGTTCTATCTATGGTCATTCCATTCTTCTGTTTTGATTTAAATTTCATGCATTTCAAGTTCTCTTTAATTGAGACTTGATGGGTCGCAACCAAGTTTAAGATATTATTTTATTTCTGTTGTCTTCTATGCTGAAGGATCTTTTATAATCTTTTTCTGGTTGACAGATATAGTTCCATCATTTATCTAGTAATAATTATTCATAACTGTTAAGGATAATAATTCTCAACGATTGCTTATTCTTATTTTACCAGCATGGAGATTTTGCGCCCTGAAGCTGTAAATGGTTCATCACAAGCATGTTTAAAAGGAAAAATAAGAATCACCACGCGTTGTTTATGGCTAGATAGAGGAAAGCTTCTGGATGCTCTGTATAAAGCTGCATACGCTGCACTCTCAAGCTGTCCTGTGAATTGTCCGCTGGCTCACATGGAACGAATCGTATCTGAAGTATTAAGGAAGATTGTTAGGAAATACAGCAGCAAAAGGCCTGATGTCATTGCAATTGCAGTGGAGAACACCACTGGAGTTGTAACTGAAGAATTGAAGACTCGATTATCTGGAAAATCTCGTGGTAGTTTTGGGCTCTCTGCTGCTGCTCAGGCATTCAATATGCGTGCAACAAAGCATTCAAGTAGACAGTTCAATGAATATAGTGATTCTTTGCCTTCAAGCAGGCAGCTTGATGAAGTTGGGGATTCTGCCATCGATGTGAACAACATAGAAATGGACTCTTCTGAAGGTACCATTATGGAGGAGAAATGTATTGTTTCTTTAACAATTAGCTCTTAGTTGTTTAGAAATATATAATATTCTTTTAGCAGCTTTAGTTAATAGCTTAGTCGGTAGATTTATTGCTTGATATGTGGGCTTCTGTTGTTCTTATCCATGCCATCCATAAATTTTATGTTTGTTGTATACCTTAGCCTTCTGAAACTATTTGATCTCTGTTTTTGTAGGCGAGAGTTTTGATGCTGATCAAACGTTGCCTGAGGTTGCAACTAAAAACTCTGACCAAGATGAATTATCTTCTCATGCATCCCAAGAACCAGACGATATTGTTGAACTTGTCAAAGCATCTTCTTCTGTCCAACAGACGACAGCTAGTGACTGTGGTTTGGAAGAGAATATGGGTGTTGATAAAAACGTAACACCTGGCAGCAAGGAGCCCAGCAGATTGTTAAATGCTAAGAAATCTGCAAAGCGTAATAAGTGGAAGCCTGAGGAGGTGCAAAGACTGATAATATTACGTGCTGGATTGGATAGCAAATTCCGGAGTGCTAAAGCGAGAATGGTTCTCTGGGAAGAGATATCAACTGATATGTTAAACGATGGAATAAATCGTAGTCCCGCACAATGCAAGTCTCTCTGGGCATCACTGGTTCAGAAATATGAGGTATCTTTTCTGTTTACGCCTTCAATTCTCTGCTACTTAGGGTTATTTCAGTGGCACATTTTTTATTTTCGTATTATTTATTCTGGTTAGTTCTTGAAAGGGAAATGCTGTGAAAAATGTATAAATTTGTTATAGGGGTTATCTTCTTTTTTTAATCGAAAAATGTATAAATTATAGTATAAATTTATTGCTCATATTACATTTTTCGTATGGCAGGAAAGTAGAAGAAATGAGAAAAGTAGAAAAACCTGGCCCCACTTTGCCGCCATGGATGAAGTTTTGTCCGCTGGTGACCAGGCAATGAAATGAACAGCTGAGTGGCATATATTATGTTGCACAGAACACCAGATGTGGCAGAGAAGCACCTTTGATTGATTCGTAATGCATATCATCATCACCAGAGGCTGTCTGTCGAGAGCAAATCTTTTGTATCACGAGGAGCACAGTACAGAAATTTTGGTGGTGTGGATTGTTCGGAAGGTGGGATGAAGCCTCTTTTTATGGACAATGCCAGGCAGGTTTCGTTCGAATGGAATGGCTATGTATGCTCCATTAAATATTAAAATTTTCCTTCGTTTTTTTTTATCTTAGCACTTTAACAAAGGATGTGACATTGATTGCTTTTAAAGATCATTCGCCTCGACACTTTCAAGTCCTTTAAATTGGTGGCGATGGTTTCGAGATTGAAAAGTGCTCATGAACACGCCGTAAGGAAGCAGAAGAAGACCTCAAAGGGCTGCTGCGCTGCATGTCCAATATAACGGATTCCGACGCTTTCTAACCGAACTAGCATATGTTCTTTTCCAGTGTACCTGAAGCGTCTCCTGTGCTCTCTGTTTTATCTTGGAGGATTTCCGTAAGGCATCCATCCTGTCAAACCTTGTCATAAAAGATTAAAAAGAATATACTGGAACTGTGGAGTGAAAACGCAAGGATCAATAATATATCAATATAGAGCCACAGATCTCTCTATATACACGCAATAACCGATGAATGAAGGGAAAAGAAATAATACATGAATTTAAACGCCTGTTGAGTTCGGGGGGCTGATCCCTTTTGAAAGATAATATGCCTTCTCAGCTTCCGACAATCGCTTCCGAAATATCCCCCACTCTTTTTTGCACCTCTCTCTGACCTGTAAAAAATCAGGAGACGTTTGGAGCATTAGGAGGGCACAATAAATCCAACAGCATTCCGATTGGGGATCACAGGCACAAGCGAGAGAGAGAGAGAGAGAGAGAGAGAGAAGCCACTTACCCCTTCCCATGGTGCCTTGCCGTTATCTGACTGGCCCTGCCAAGTAGAAAGAGAATGTCAAAGGAGGAGGGCCTACATGACGAACAATCACAGAAGCTCTCACAAGACACTCAGCCATAGCAACACACTTTGGGTTGTCCTCGTACCTGGTTTCCAAGCGAAGGAACCACCTGATGAATGATCCACTGTGAATCTACGACTCCAATTTTCTCATGAGCCGGCTATGTAGAGAGATACAAAGATCAACATAGTCAGATATAATTAATTACAGCCAAAAGAGCAACGACAAAGTCGGTCAATTCTGCATTGTACGTACCTCTACGCATTTTCTTAGAGCAAAGTCGAGGCCCCATCCATGGACCAAGTCATTCTGCATCAGTAATGCAACTTGAGGAATAGCAAACAGAGGTGTACACAGCACCGAAACAATGAAGATCCACCCTTACCTGAATCATGTGCCATACACAACGCCATGCATCCCTAGAGAACACAGTTGCCATTATCTCGACGAACCTGTTAGCAGACAGTATTTAGTTTTGACGTCAAGACGAGAAATGCAGGCAGGGCAAAGATTAGTAATGCATGCATACGCTGCACATGGGGGCAGATGGGGGTCGGCACACCAGCCTGGTTTTTCCTCTGTTTCCCTATGACGAAAACAGACCATGCGTCAGTTACCCTGGTATAAAGGCAACTTAATAATAAATTGACAACAATCATGTAAACATTTATTCCCAGGAAAAAAAAAGATTTAGAAAGCTCACTTGTGGACTTCACGGTCACCTCTCCTTTTTGTCATTTGCCATGTTAACCCTTTGTCAGGCTCTAAGCCAGGCTGTGAAATCTCCAGTCCATGCTTCTTTACTAATCTGATATACCTAAGATATGAAAGTTTATTACGTTAGGCCTTTTTAAAGGATTTCTTTTTGCTTAACAAATTCATCACTTACTCTTCGGCATCAAAATGCTGAACTCCTAGGTCCTCATCCCAAATGAATATGTACTCGTATGGGGCCACAATGTCAGGGTGCAAAAACCTTTTGGCATACCACCTTAAAATGAAGTAACAAAATTAGACACTTCCGAGTTTTGACCATGTCATGTAGAGTAAACACATAAGACCACACAACTAGCAAGAGATGATCACCATTTAGTTTGCTTCCTGGTGCTCACATGAATAGCTCGTTTTGACCACTCAAATTCATCCCATTCAGAAGTTCGACCATCATAATGAAATAATAGTATTGCGAAATTTTCAGAGAACTGTAGGATAGATTCTCACAATCAAACAACTACAGCAAAAAAATCTTCAAGTAACAGTTAAATATATGAGGTTTAACTTGTTGTCATAGACAAACTAAATAAAAAGTATAATGACAGTCTACAAAGCCAATTTCCCTGGTCCAGTGTTCAAACTCCAGAAGCAAAATAACAAAAAGTCAGTGTCTGTTCGAGTTAAGAAACCATACAAGAAACTGCTTCAACAGCTGCTAAGCAGTGTCAGAACCAAATTAGGGAGAGAGTAAATCCCTTCATTCAATCACATAAAAAAGAAATAGTTAATTGAGCTGCATAATTCAATATGTGGCATGATGCAACATATTGAAGCAACTATGCCCGATCCCCATGAAACATGAAGAAAGCTACATGGCATTAAGCAGCATCAACACTACTACCATGACTCAATGTTTCACATATTATGCAACCGTGGTAAAAAAAAGGGGTGGGGCGAGTATGTAGTTTATGTCAAGATGTTGTGGATTCACAAAGGCTGCGTAGAAGTGCTCTACTTCAAGTCCATACCCATTCCTCTTCCTTGAACCAGGTTTTTGGGAGCTACAAAACGAGTAGGTGGGAGTTGAGCTTGTCTGGATTATTTTTAACCGTCCAAAGCCTAAGTACCATGATTACTAAAAGCTACATTTGACAACCTATGCCCAGAACATTGACCTGGGAAGGTGAAATGGATGTACAATTTGACTTGCATGGATCCAATTGGGAAGCCAGAAACAGTTCATTCTTTATTTTATATATGGAAAGTGAACAACTAGTAGCTCAACCTTAACGAAGCCAGTAAAACAAGATCCACAATAAGTTAAAAAGACAATCAATTAAACCTCATGTATCTGTTCGCTAAGCAGATAAGCCAGAGATAATGATCAGAAAAACAAGCTTATAGCACAAAAACACATTGCAATCAGCAACTATTCTTGCACCATATTATAGTTATAATCAAAGGTTCTGAGACCTCCATAAATGCAGCTCCACTGCTTCCAAAATGAGCACGAAGATATAAATTGAATTCAATAAAAAAAAAAGAGTTGGCAATCAATCTCTGAGGGAAAATAAAAATGAAAAAACTGGAAAACAGGTAAACTAGTGATCAATCTTTAAACATGAACTTCAAATTCAAAGTGGAAAAGGAAAACAAAGTATTGGACTTCTTCAAACCAAATGATGTGGTGGAATAGAATTTACAAACTAGACGTCCATTAGTGAAATTCAAAAAAATCAGAAACAGGAAGTTATCATATATATTTGATTTAAGTTTCTGTATAGTAACAACAAAAATATTATAAAACATGTACCAGTTGAGAATCCTTTTCTCTAGAACTCAGTTAACAGCTGAGTACTCACCTTTTTAACAGCAGCATCAATGTTCTTTTTCTGGTCATATCCAACAGTGAATGTCACAAGATATTTCTGCCGGGTGATTAGATCCTGCATCATTCAATTTAAACAATAGAGGCAACAACTTTAAGTAAGACAGAAATACACATGTGGCCACAACGTGAAAACAGGTCCCAGAAAATTGTTAAATCACAATTGAAAGCAAGCATATCCATATTAGAGAAAATGTTGACCGATATAGAATTGGATAAAGCTAGAGTCAAGACTAGCAGAATACCCATTTTGTAACAATCCCATGCAGCATTGAACTTCAAAGCTACACACTAAGAGCAATCTAGTCTAAACCCAATAGATGAAGTTTAAGAGGAAAAGAGCATCTCAGCATCCTATGATTTCTGAAAAGCTTGCTTAAACTCTGGTTTATGACCAAATGGTGAATATTAAAAACAAACATAAAACACATAACAACAAGATCTAATTATTCAGCTTCTAGTTAAGTTGGAACTCTTTTCTATGTTGATAGCACGGGTTACAATCTCAGTCCAGGGGCCAGCTGCTGGACCAGCATGGTATTAGTATGGGGCAGAATACTGATGCTACGAATCAGTACCAGTTGGTACCACCCAGATGTGAGAGTGAGAGTGAGAGTGAGAGTGAGAGTGAGAGAGAGAGAGAGAGAGAATCTGTGAGCTCAGTAAAATAAGCTTACAGAATGGTATATCCTATACTGCACTGAACCAGACTAAATCACTTGGTACATGTCTCAATTGTCAAACTGACAAGTACCAGCCATAAGGGTGGTATTTTAAACCATGTTGATGAGTCTGGCAATAAAATATAACATATACCAAATTGAAGAACATCTGTTCAGATCATACTAGCAATCTGTTCTCATAATTGCTTAATTCAACATACGCTTCCCACTAGATTATCATGCAAGATGACACACATGAAGGTTCACATTGGTTCATAACTCAAGCTTCTATATGTATATTAATGTACAAAGAAACAATCTTCACATTCAGTAGAGCTGTATAAACTTTAATTTCACAAAAAACTTGGCCAAGCTTAGAGAGCATGTCATGGCGTGAAGCCACCGCTGTGTCATGGACTTAGCTAGAATTGCCTATCTCATGAGGTACCTTTGGACTAGCATGGGCAAGAATCCATGATATGGTACCTTCATAAAGCATGGGGCAAAACATGACGGCGTGGGAGCCAGGCAAACCCATGGCTGCATCAATTGCTTTTCACCATATGTCAACTTCAATATTCATTTCACATCAAGACTAAGAACATAAATTCATAAAAAAATGTTTCTTAGAAGAATCACGCCCAGGTTTGAGCTTTAATGATCTAAAAAACAATAATATACTGACTGCAAAAATTTGACTACAATATTCTTGCATAATTGGTTAAAGGGTCCGTTTTTAGTGTCTGAATGAAATAATATATACGGCATCTCACAGTGCATATTTATTGTCATGCTTAGAATCTAGCAACCATGTGGAAATTTTTTGTGCATGTATATTCCACATATATGTAGTCTAATTGGAAATTCAATATGGTTATAACAATCAAAAAATAAGTCATGACATAATTCAAGAATATTATTGTCAAAAGAATACATCAACTATGGAGAAATACATCATTAGATTAAAAAAATGTCTTGAGAAAAAATCATCGAGAGCTACCTACCTCATCTGGGTTACCCCATAATCTGCGCAAATAAAAATCTGATTCTGGCACAATGATGCCAGGTGGTAGTCTTTCTGCACCTCTGGGATTTGTAGGAACATAAATCTGCAAGACAGTCAATATAAAGAATCAAAATTCCAGTCAATCCTTTAACTAGAGTTGACATGAACCGTTGTCCCATATCGTAGGGGATTTCACTTCGAAAAGAAAAAGTTCATCCCAACAAAATTCAAGTCCAATCTGTAACCAAATGTTGCATATATTGTTTGTGCATTATCAAGTAAAAAATATATAAGAAGAGATACATGTGCATATTTCCAAGAGACACAATCTCCAGTACCATATCTGTACTGATCCAGGACTGCACCAATACAGGTTCGAGCTATACCGGCGTATCGTGTGTCAGTACATTGGTACATACCAAATTCCAGAAAAAACCTGAAAAGATGTTGAAAAATCTTTAAACTTTATTGCCGGTGAAAGCCCTGTTTTGGACACTAGGAGGTACAAGCCCTATATTGGACACAGGGAGGTACAAGCCCTATGCAGGACATAACATCAGGTTTACCCTAGTCTGCATGCCGATAGGCTATCGGGCGTAAATACTGACTGTACCAATAGGTGGTATTGTAAATATTGTAGATTGCATAATCACAAATATGCCCAGTTTACCCTGGTCCGTGCACTGGTAGGCAGTCAGATCGGTAAATACCATCCATACCAATGGGCAGTATTGCAAATCCTGTAAATTACATAATCAGATACCTACGTGTTGCAAGTATCGACAAAAATATATACTACAATAGATAAGATATTCCATGGAAGTAGATTTAGTATATATATACATTCAGATATATATACACTAGTTTGCACAAAAAATAAAGTATTTTCATCATGTTGAGAAAGGACTTTCCAAGAGAAGAGGGGTTTGGATAACTTAAAAATTAATATAAAATATAAATGCAAAATGGATGGCACTATCAGCCATGCATTCCCATGTTTGTTGAATTATAAGTTTCTGACATCATATTCTCAAATTTTCTCCGGCTATTTTTGAAGTTTATATTTGTATATTTAATTTTAGTTCTAGTTATACTAAAAACTCTTGTTTCTAAGAATTATCTTGATAGTTTATGTTTAAAATTAAACTCCCAATTCCTCTCATAAATTAAAACAGCATCTTCAACAGAAAAACATGCACCAAAGAAATATCTTCAATATACCTAAACTTTAGTTTGCTAGTAAAATATACAGATAGTATTAGGAGTGAAAAATTGATTTCCTCATATTATTCATATTATTTACAGATTATATAAAGTTATAAACAGACTTTAACTCTCATCTCTCCAATCCCAAGAACTCCTCTCTCCAATCCCAACAACTTCAGCTAATATAACATTAGAGAAAATTAACTCAACATAAATATACAGCCAGAAAAGTAATCCAGTTTCTTTCATTCACATGATGGAAAAATTTTATGAGACTACAATAGCACCATATGGTCACATCGACAGTTAGATCCTTTTAATCATTCAAACTCCTCATATTACAGATGATCTTCTCCAACGTAACTATAATTAAAATAGAATACCAAATTCACAAGCCATTTCATTTTTTGCTCTGCATACCAGATTGTGTTGTCTAAGGACTTCACAATAAAAGTGAATATAAAAAGCAAGTACAACAAACCATGAGATAAGCAAAAAACAATTAGCTGGAGCCAACAGCTAGAGAAGCAAAGCACCTTTAAAGTATCAGTTGTGTTTGAAGTAGCGTTATTTCTATTTTGATTATTAGCTGAGGTCCAAGCATGGTTCAATAAGGTTTGGGTAGTGATGCCTGAATTCCTGTCTTCAATGTATGATATAATACTGGAAGGAAAGTGAAGCTGCAAAATTTAGCAAGTAAAATTATCATTTCTTCTGGGAGCATTAGTTTTGAATATCAGAAAAAGAAAGTAGCAACAAAATCATTTACCTTGGTTATGCTGACTGTGGGAAAGGAAATGCCTATCAAGTAACCTAACACAATTCCAATGACTGTTGAAATAATAAGCCTCATGTTCTCATTTGATTTTCTGGGAAGGGCACTGCAAGTCACAAAGTAACATACATCAGATTATGTCAAGCATAAATATAGTTCTTCAGTGCAAAAGCTGCATAATCTAAAATGATTTAATAGCTTAGGTACCTGCGACCACCAGTTCCAAATTTTGCCATGTCTTCCAACTTTAGAATTGAGAAGCCAGAGCAATATTTCTAAACAAAAGCAGCTTCACATTGTTCGGTAGGTTCATAATTATTGTTAAATTATGAAAGAGATGATGGCATCACCACAATTTAAATATGAAGAACAGAAGTCAGAAGCACCATAAAACCTGGTTTGAGAAAAGGTGCCAACGAATTAACATACTGCACAGGCATCACAATCCAAGGATGCAAGGAACCACTAGAAATAATTTAATTATCCGGAAAAAAGTTAGAGCTGGAAAAACTTGTAACCAAGTCTGCAAGCAATAAACACTTTGACCAGAATGAAAATTAAATATGCTGGAAATTGAACTGAAGTTTAATTCTATCAGAATGTCTTTAGAATAGTAGTGACATCTGGAGACCTTGACCACTATTTATAAAAAACCAACACCAAGTACAACTGCCAAAAAAAATCCAAAAATATGGAAGAAAAAGCATTCATGATCACAAGAATAATACCAGTCCATAAAGTAACTCAAAGTTTCAATAAGAAAACAGTCTAACCCCATGCATCATCAGTCTATATAGCTGAAATTTTGTAAAACATAGCCTCGCAAAGAAGGAGAGAAATAAAATTAAAACTAAAATAAGATTATAAAAGACTGTATATGCAGCTGCAACAGGTCTTACACGGCAAGAAGTGATTTCCAATAGTTTGTAAGGAGGCCTTGCAGCATGTCTTAACGGTCTGAAAAGATCATTTGGATAGCCATTTGAGCCCTAGAAATGGGTGACCTAGGCACAGGGAGTTGATGGGTAAGATCTTTAGAAGAGACTTGGAATCTACATTTCCCCATTTCAACCTCCATGCTGTCCTCCCTCAGTAGCCCATACACCCAGCAAAGAAGGAAAGGAACTCAAGAATGGACCTTTCAACTCCGATGGCCACCAAATCGTCTTTCAAACAGTGAACATTTAGAGAGCATCGAACCAAACTAGTCACATGTAACAGATAAACAAATCGAAACCATCACCGCTAAACATCTTAAACGTATAATGAATCATCGTTTCTCCTCGCGTCAGACCACAGCAAAATCTCCCATGAAAGCAGGAAAACACAAGCAAAATCATGCAATTCCTTGAAGAAAAGTAGGAAGTAGGAGGCGAAAAGAAATCACCTGGACGGGATCAAGAAGATCTGAGACCCACGGATCGATCGGAGAAGCAGCAGGCGTCCCCCTCTCGCCTGTATCTCGAATCCACCGCCTTCGGCTCGATCTCCAGATATGATTCGTATTTGGGATATCAACGGGGTCGGTTGATCCAATCGTCGACCGACGATAAATAGAAGAGACCAATGGAAGGGCGAGAAGGACATCAAAGAACACGAAAGAACAGCGAGATCATTAACGTTATAGGTTTAACGCGACACCTTCCCATACCTTTCGTTCTATTGGAGTAATTATCGGACCCTCAAGGTGGGTCCAAGCAAGATTCCTCAGGTAACCTTCTCGGGTACGAACACACAAGTTTCTAGAAATAATTGCTCCGAGTTTTAACTACCATTTACGGCTAATTCGGAAGAACAGCAAAACTTCTTTTACCTACTAATAAGTTCCCTCGATCACGCATGACTTTTGGTTGGAACTTAGATGGGACCCATATATTTTTATCCAATACGAAAGCAGGTAGAATTCGGTGGACATGTAATCTTTGTTCCGCAAAGGGGATTGCTAGAGGTGTAATTGGGGCGGGAGGGTTTAAGCCGGTTCGGAATCAGTAGACCGAAAGCTACCTAACGGTTCAAGTTTTAAAACATGGACCCACCCCATTCAAAACGATCGCGACTGAAGGCGTGTTGGGTGGGTTTGGACACGATAAAAGACGATGACGAGCACAATTCGGTTCACTCGCGTCTCCGATACGAAACGAACCACACAATTTGACACAATCAATTTGGTGATGGCTTAGGTTTATCTCTCTGAACCGAGTCTGGTTCGACTCGAACCGAAAGTGAACCGGTATCCGGCGCACCGCCTCCAACGGTACAAAGGAACTGCGTCAGACACCGCAGGTCAGCCATCGCCGCCAATGCCACGCCGTTGGCGGCCACCCCGTTCTGTCAAGCCTAGGCCACCTACGAATCGAGACCACGTCTACACTCTTCAGCATCGACTCCGCCCTCCGCTGGTGGTGGAGGTCCGGCTGCAGGTAGCTAAAGGATACATCCATTACGTTATGGTTGGGGTTGGAGAAGTCGGCCAGAATAGTAATGCCGGCATCGAGAAGGGTGCCTGCGTCGAGGAAGACGAGGTAGACGATCAGCATGCTGCTACGGACCGTGTGATGGGGGTGGGTGTGCCGATGGGCTTGTGGGGCGGCTCCCAGTCGGTCGCTGGTGGCGGAGTTCCTCTGCTCGTCTCTCTCGGAATGGTATTGCAGATAAGAATGGGGAAACACCGCAAGATAAGTAGAAACTCTTCCGTTTTTATGGATTCATACATGCTGTTTAGGTGTGGAATGGCTGCTTCTTCGATTGCGGGCGAAGAGTATACCAACTCCTCGCTGAGGGCGAGGAGACAAAGAGGACATAAGGTTCGAATCCTCAACCCATTGCAAAGAGATTTGCATATGCATCGTCTCAATAGTATTTCAACACCATGCATCTCATCGGATAAGCCCAAGTCATAGATTAGCACTGCGGATTAGACACTGCACTTATTTTATGTCTGCTGCGCTCCACCTCCCACCGCCTAACGCACGAACTAATGGACATGTAGGCTGGCTTTCCATTTGTTTAACTCCATTACAAAGGTGATGGAACAGTAGCAAAGATCCCAACCTAGCTTCTAGATTTGACAATAGGAAACCTTAAATTACAGATCTTGGGTTTCCGTGTGCCACGCCGGGACGTAGAATAGTGTGCACCAACACAAAGATACTTTGATTGCATGCTGGCCTCAAGAGGGTCTCTGTCTCCAAAGCAATCAGTTTATGGATTGCACATGTCATGACAGTCTTTTGAGTGTTGTTATTTATCAGACATGATGGCTGTGAGAGCTGCTGAGCTTTGAGGTATCTCCACAATTTAGTTTGCAGATTCTACAACTGCACTGAGAACCATGAACCGAATAAACTAACAGAGGAAATGTGAGAAGAGAGGAAAGCATGAGAACCTGTCAAAAGCAGAGCTGTGACAACTTGGTTATCATCATCTTCTTCCTTGAGAAATGTTTCCTTATGATTTGTTGGACACTTGGATTCTGCACTAATTCTTATTTTGCCAATTCTTTTGTCTTGCTTGCACTTCCTCTGGGAAAAATTAAATTCTTGTTTACCCTTACAATTATCTCAAATTGGACAAGATGGAGTTGTAGTGTATGATTTCATATACTCCTAAACAGGTTTATAGTTGGGAAAACAGTTGTAAAATTCTTTATAAGATTTAGCATTGAAATTGTTTCATGATAGTCTTTGCTTGACCAAAGTTTTCTCAAACACTTGTTTATATCTGAGTTAATCCAGGCTTAATATTCCATCATCCATGAGTCCAACACTTTATTCCTATGCAAGTCATGACTAATAAAAAGTCGTAAACCATTATTCTTACATATTTATTAATTTAGTAGCAAATATGTGTCACTCATTTATATATTTCTGTCTTTGTTCCTTATAAAAAGCACATGACATGAAACAAAGTCTTTATCTTTATTTGTGCAAATAATCCTACAAAGTTTCAACAACAATTATTTCTTTATTTATTTTTCTTTTTCTTCAACAGCTCATCTAAGTTTTCCTTTGTAAAATTTGCCAAGCTACTCACATTTGACTTTCTGCAAATTGTTTATGTGGAAGGAATTGATGTCACAGAAATAATTGTTCAGATTCTTTGTATTATTAAACTTTGCACTTCTACTTGTAATCTTATCTCAGCTCTGAATGTGGATATAGAAGACATGGATCAAATAAAATGAAAGAAACTGGACAAGGAATGGATGGGAAGTCTGGATTGCTTGAAACTACTTGTCATGAGAAACTAGCATTTCATGTATGAGAACTTCAATTTTCCTTTTTTGAGTTGCATGTTTGATCTTTCCGCATGACATGATGTGTAAGTTTTAGGTTTGTGAAGGTGACTTGACCAAGTAGAGAAATCCAGGAAGTCTTCTCTCAAGTGCACATCTATACATCACCCACAAGTCACCCCCCTGCATTCTTTGTTTAGTCAGTAGACCCACTGTTATATATAGTCACATAAGTGTAGATTCTGGTTGCCAGTTCATACTCTCTCACATTTCCTCAATCTATTTCCTCTCTCTCTCTCTCTCTCTACATGCTGGGATTGTTGGAATTTCCAACTCAGAAGGTATGCCTGATGCAAAAGAATATGTACCTTTGTTTCCTTTCCATGTTCTTGTGGGATCTCCTTTTGTTTTCTTGCTGGTCTGTGAAGGTTATGGAGGATCTGACATCAAAAATTGTATCTTTGTTTTTTGTTTGTCTATCTTTGTTTCTGAAGAAAATTGTTTAGAAGTATGGCTCAAAATATGATATTTGTTGCTGGATCCTCTTCACTTTGCTTTGGAGGAGAGTTTTCATTTTCCTTCTTTCACTTTTTTTTCCATACTGAAAATACTAGATTAACAGCTCAAAAGTCTGGAATTCAGAGGTAATGATGCTACAAAGTTTAGCTGGCAAGTTGCTTTGCCACAAAACAGAAGAACCAGAGCTCTTAGCAAAAGATGCTGCCCAATTTGCAGCAGTGTTAGCTTCTCTGAAGATATGGTTGAATTGTACCTCCAAGAAATTACCTTTGAGCTTCCTTCTTTCACTTGATTTGATGCTATTCTTCCATTTGTTTTCTTCTCTCAAGTTCAGGTTCATCTTAGCTGCAGATTCTTGTCTTCACATGGCATAAAATATTTCTCTAGAACACATGAAAAGCAAGATGATTTCATCCCCTCTCCCCCCCCTCTTTTTTTTTTGCTTTAAATTAAAATGTCAATCTGCCTTCCCTTTTGCAGTACATTGGCTGTTCTCATTCCTTTGCTTTCTTTCTGCCATGTGGTTGTTCCCAGTCCTGTTTGAGGTTTTTGTTATGGACCAGCTTTTCCATGCTGTCATGTAAAGATTTTGTTTGTTGTACACATTGTGGAAAGGAGACTAGGAAACCATGATCTCTCTCTCCTTTGTCCCTGCCTCAGCATCCCTCTCAAGCCCAAATACCACTCAATAGGTGCCTTCCTTCCCTCTCTCTCTCTCTCTCTCTCTCTTTGCCTTCGAGCTTTATACTCGGTAGCTCTCACAGTTTCCTTGCTTTCAAAGCTGTTGTCAGGATCCTTCTTACAGTATAGACTCTTCCTTTTGTTGTCATCTTTCAGTGCTTGGTTGGATTGACTCGATCGCCAGCTGAGGAGGATCGGATTGGAGGTGGAAATGGAGGGAGGAGACACCTTCTCAGTCCATGGAAATGGAAACCAAGTGGACAACAAGGCCTTCCATGCCTTCCAGAAGAGCTTCGTTCAGGTGCAGAGCATCTTGAATCAGAACAGGCTACTGATCAATGAGATCAACCAGAACCATGAGACAATGATCCCCGACAACCTTGGCCGCAACGTCGGCCTCATCAGGGAGCTCAACAACAACATCCGCCGTGTCGTCGACCTGTACGCCGACCTCTCCCTCTCCTTCACCGGGCCGATGGAGGCGTCGTCCGGGGGCGACTCCGGTGGGAAGCTCGGCCACAAGAGGGTTAGACATGTCAACGAGTCATAGTCGCTCATTGTTCCATGTTTAGTGTCCTCCTGTTGTCCAGTGTCGTGCTGTTCCTGCTCTTACGGGCCAAAGACCTTCGTCTTATCTCGTGTGGTGGTTGTCTTCCTTAGATGCTTTGATGTGGCAACAAGAAAGCAGCTTTGGTACCCATTTCCCCTCTCCTCTGTGATTACTTTGATTGAAGCATGAACAGCCATATGACATGCCTTGGAAAAAAAGTAGAACAGGTATCAAGAATAAAGCAGCTGAATGATGCTGCAGGAGACAGAGACCTCTATAAAGTGGCGCCACAGAAGAGGACAAGCAACATAAAGCCACCTCACAGCTTATCATATCTGCTTAGAAGTGGTTCCTTGTTTTCTCCCACACTGTGCAGAAACCAGATCAAGGAAACTGGCTTCCCTTGCTAGATTCCTCCACTCTCTTCTCCATGTTGATTGCATGGGCTGTCTTCTAATGGACTAACCATTGCTAATCTATTTCATCAGCATGCTCAGATGATGGCCCCAGGCATCAATATGTTAGAAAACTAAGGAGTGGGTGATATGTTTCATGATGCATAGAGAGAATTACGGCAAGTGCATGTGTTGGTAGGGGTATCAATCATCCAGAACATAAGGTTTCGATGGATTTCCATGTGGACTGAGTTGACCAAACAAAATGAAAGGGATTGAAAGAGTAGGTTTGAAGCTTTTCCAAAGGCACTGCTTGCTGAATATGACAGTCAATCAATCCTTGTTGAGATGCTCCTGTCATTTACTTTCTGCCCCCAATGCTGATGAGCTTGCAGATGTTGTTTGCTGGTTGGCTAGCTGGACAAATCTGGAGGATGGTTTAGCATCATTTCAATCAGTGATCAACTGCATTCCCTCTTTGTGTTTGTCCCAAATCTCTCTGGAAAATGCTCCTCAACCTAAATGTATCTTTCACATATATGTGCTGGATTAAATTCAGTTCTGTATACTTCTGAATTCTGATCTTTCAGGCCCTTCACTTCTTAATATGCTACACTCTCTCTTACATGGTTAGAAGTGAATGCTATGTAGTTGGATGAAAAGTCTATAAGAGAAAATCGTTGTCGATGTTTGAGTCAACCCGACGTAATCCAAACTTGAGAGCGCAAGACTATCCGACGTAATCCAAACTTGAGAGCGCAAGACTATCCGACGTAATCCAAACTTGAGAGTGCAAGACTATCCTAAGGTGGTGGCTGAGGTAGCTCCGATGTGACTCCGAAATATCTATTCTGATCTTTCAGAAGTGGATGTTCTGTTGTTGGATGAAGCAAAAGCTTGGAGTGGAACCTCAGAGTCATCAGATCTTCTTCATCAACTCCTTGTATGTTTGACTGGAATGAAATCAATGAAGCATAAGAAGAAGAACTTTTTTCATAGAAGAACTCCAAATATGGAAAAACTTTTCTATGAAAAAAATAAACCTTAAAAGTCAGAATTTGATTGTTCCATAAGATTGTCACATTAGATTATGATATTTCATATCTTCTCTTCTCGTCTATCTATAAATTTCATAAATTATGATATTTTGAATCTTTTCTTTCTCATTATGTTAAGTTCTAAATGGATGATATAATTGGATGAAGTAAAAGATTGGAGTGGAAGAAAAGGTTATCGAATCCTCTAATGTTAACTCCTTCTCGTATGATCAAGTGAAATTAAAGAAGTATACTTAGACAAATATTACGGTCGATAAATATTTTTAAATTTTTAAAATTAATATTAATAGAGAATTAGAAATTCAAGTATGAAAACGACTTCTTTACAACGAAAATAAATTTTAGAAATAAAAGTTTGATTATTTTATAAATATTATAAAAAGAGACTTATTATATTTTGACCTCACATAGGGAAGAATTTAATTTTTTTCATTAAACATAAATCTGACATTAAAGTTTTCTATTTCACAAACATTCCCATTTTTAATGTATTATTGTGCAACTAATAAGTGTTGGAATTGGTAAAATGAGATTTCATATGTAGTTTAATATAATAATGAAAAAATAAAAATAAAAAAAACCATTAGCAAATAGATGGTGTTATGATCATGATTTCATATTTGATTAACTAGAAGTGTGTACCAAAAGGCACCAAGTTCTTCTATGACAAAATCAATGGTGCATATAAGTAGGAAATTGAAATGAAGACTTTGGAACATGCCCAGAAATTATTTTCAGGATCAAGTCAAGAATGAGAAAAGAGAAGAAATAATCTTTATCAAGTATATTTTAGGCATTTCTTTCATGTTTGAACACTTATACTAGAAGGAGGTTGATTGATATAAGTAAATGTATGCATATTCTGGTCACAACATATGTGATTGCTTCTTTGTCAAGATAACATATTTGACCATCTAGATTTCAATATAGCATTTATATAGATAGCTAAGGACATGCATATATCCCTTCAAATATTTAAATCATTCATGTTGGTCACCAATAAAATTAAACTATTAACTCTCTCTTAAAATTTTATCGATTATTTGAATATTTATTTATTAAACTTAAATTTAAAGGATAAGTATGAAATAATGGCATATATGATTTTTTTTAGAAACTATTATGTTTTTTATACAAAGAATAAATAGTGAAGACGAAATTTGAATACAAAATCTTGTCAAAGTCTTTAAGAACGACTTCAATTATGACGAATAAGATTTTTGCAAGTTCTCACTTTAGTCAACTTTAAAGATATATATATATATATATATATATATAATATTTATATAATCAACATTTCTTTGGTCAACTTAATACATTTTTATGTCATTATTTCACAAGTTTATATATATATATATATATATATATATATATATATATATATATTAGCGTTTGATTCACCACGTCGAGCAATCAGTCAAAAGCGGAATTGCTTTTGCTGTATGCTTTGTGGAAGCAAAAGTGTTTCCTACGTGACCTAACTTTGTCATCTTATCTAAAGAAGCACACACGGCTTGTGTTTGTTTTCTGCTTTCGTCCGTTGGCTCTGGTAAAAGCAAAAGCACTTCCTATAGTTGGTCTCATTCAGTCCATCACGTCTTGTTCGCCAATCATTTTGTCTTTCCTCTCGAGCCAGTCTTACCCCACTCCGTTCCTTGTTGTTTTTGTTGTTGATGGTGGCGGTGAGGGCTTGATGGGGGGTGGGAGCTCGAGGGATTCAAGGTCTCGCTACAGATCCTACCAACAGCGGAGCCATTCGACGGAGCAGTCTTCCCCCTGGGGGCACAACTATTCTCAAGACTACGACCCCTCGCCCCCTCCTCCGCCACCTCCTTCTTGGAGTTATGCCTCCCCTCCGCAAGCGTACCCCCCGCCGCCGCCGCCGCAGCAGCAGCAGCAGCAGCCGCAGCACAGCGCTGTGTCGAGGCCGAGGACGCTGGATCGGCGGTACTCGAGGATAAGCGACAATTACAACTCGCTGGATCAGGTAATCGATCTGTCTTCTTGATTTCTCTGAAATCCATGGAAGGAGGGCACACTAGTTGCTAGATTCGCATGTATTTAGATCGTAAGAAAATAAGATTGAATTTGATTATGACATTTTGTATAAATATAATTATATCAGAACCCTTAGATCTTTGCTATGCGAAATAGTTTTGATGTTCCATCTGGTCAAACCCTAAGTGTGATTCAGCGGTTTCTCGATTTTAGTTGCTTTTACTTTCTTTTCCTCTTCTTTCTTCTCCAGCGACAAGTTGGAAGGAAACGAAATCATGTAGTGAGGTTGGGAGAGATCTGTCATGTTGTGGTGTTTTAGGTAGGGGCGTCTTGGTGACTGGATAATGGGGAGGAAGACTAGATGCAGAATCTTGGTCAACAGTGCGGTTGTAATTATGGTTTTGATACGAGAGAAATAAAAAACACAGATATTAGCAGTGGTTGGGATTCATGATCTTTGATGTGTGTGTGTCGGCAGGATTGGAAATTTTATATATCAATAGAAGTATTATAAAAGGCATGCCTAAGGAGCAACTGAGGCATGAGGCCTAGTGAACCTCAACTCAGATGGGTGCGCCTTTGGTCGCATAAAATTTTCTAACTGCTCAGATGCCTTGTGATGCTAAAGGTTACCTTTTTGGAGGAAAAAAGTGATGCCAATCAACGAAGAATCTTTTGCCTATTGAAAGACAGAAAGAGGCTAAAATGATTGGGTGTCACATATCAGTTCATTGACCCTCCCCCAGACCTCACATTGACAGGAGCCTCATGTACTGGGTACACTCTATTTTTATATCGGTTCATCCTCCTTGTCTGAGCCACAGAGCCAGATTATTAATTTTGGTTAGTTGGATATTAGTGAATGATAATTTCATCTCATTTCTACTTATTTCTTATCTCGCTAAATATTTTGATAAATACTTATATCATGTACTTTTGCTTCACCACATTAGAATTCCGATAAAATTGGGGCGCTGGAAATCTAGCAAAGATGGGAGAACAAGGTCCAGTTTGGTTTCTGGAAAAAGATTCAAACTTAACCAAACTGCATGAAAAACTTAATTGAAATAAGTTTGGTTTGGTTGTCTATTGTATTTTGTTTCCAAGATGTATTATGTTTCAAAGGTAACTATACTATAAATAATTTTACATGAAATATTAATTTTGGATGACTTGGTTATCTGGACGTTATTTGGTTTGCTCCGTACCAGTTTAGCTATGTCTGTTGCCAAAACACTTGTTTTTTGTTTTCCTTTCAGGACATTTGATGCCTCGCAGTTAACATTGGACCAACCCATTCAATCATGATCAAGTTTTGGCTAATCGTAATTGCTTTCCATGAAATCCTTGTGGATTCGCTAGGTATTGGGCCATTAAGCCATTTGTTGCCTTTGGGATGCATCTTGCCATTCTCAAGTCCTGATCGATCTCTGACTAACCTATGACTGTTTCGTGTTACTTCAAGAAAAATATGATCTCATTATCTGATTCGATCAAAGTCATATTGCAACTACAAATCCTACTATCAAGTCCTGATCGATCTTTGACTAACCTATGACTGTTATGTGTCACTTCAAGAAAAATATGATCTCATGATCTGATTCGGTCAAAGTCAAATTGCAACTACATATCCTACTCTCAATCCTGATCTTGATTTTGAATCTTTGGATCTTGTAAAATCATAAGGGCGAAATTTATTATATTATGTTTATACGTGTATTGAATATGATTAAACCACTTGTGTTCCAAATTTATCAGAATGAAACATGTTTTCTTTTGTGATTATCTTATCTGATCTGGTTGAGATTGTTCATATAGTTGCTGGCTGATTCAGGTCCCATCCGAATTGTGGCTTATTACTGACAAAGTGAGTGAATGGTTGGTGGATGTGGCTTGAAGGTAAGAACCATATTGGCACTGATGTTGCAGGTGGTGGCATAGTCATTTGGCTTGGCAGCAGGTTGAGATGAAAGAGAAATGACATAATTCTTAAAAATATCTCGTATCCAGGTTTAGCTTAGTGTCTGCTGCAGCATGTGATCTTACACCATCTTGGATATCAGCCTTTTCACTTAAAATTCTAGATAAAAGACTTGAGTTTGAATAGGTCAGGAATGTATTGATGGGAAATGTCTTCTCTAAGATGCACCAAATGATAATAGGGCATGCGATCTAATACCATCTTGGATAGCTGCATTTTCACCTAAAAATTCTACATCACAGCCTTGAGTTTGAATAGGTTCGGAATGTTTTGATGGGAAATGACTTGTCTAAGATGCACCAAATAATAGCGGTGTTGGTGTGTAAAGTTAAACAACAGTGACACCACAGTTAGTTGAGGCCTATTTTCCATTGAACATATCCAAATTAAATTTCTTGAGACATTCTGTATCAGAATAACTTTGCACCTGACCTAGAGTGTAATAGATATTTTATTGTTCTCGGTTTCAATATAGTTGATGTGCTGTTAGTGTATTTTGCAACACCATGCTTGCTGCTTGTGGTCTAGTTTAATCAATTTGTTTTTCGTATTAGCTATTAATGTTGTTGATTTACTTTTCTTTTTGTACTCTGCAACCCAGCAACACATAGGACTTCCAATAAGTTTTAGTTCATATAGGGAATCCTATCTGTGGAGAATCTTCTTGTTCTCCTGTGCAGTGATAATATTGTTCTCTTTTGGTGCTTAAAGTCCTTAATCTTGTCAGTGTGGAGAGGATTCTATTTATGTTATGGTGTTGATTTTGTTGAAAGCTTAGGGCTTTTTGATTCTTGTCTAAAGACGACATACAAGTGATACCTCTTAAAGTTGCAGCATCGTTACCAATATTAAAATGTTTTTTTTTGCTTCCCTCTAATTCATCTTTGCTACATTTTTTCCTTTGTTTTTGCAACAATTTTCTGTTTAACTTAGAACCTTTTCTGTGATAGCCTCAGACACATTCATAACCCATCTTTATTCTCATTCCCTATCATTTTAGTGGCCATCAATCATGATGGTGAAATCCTAAATCTCTCTGGATTTTGGAATCATTATTGCTTATATTGGGTACTGCTTTGATTTAACTACTACAGCAACTTTTAATGAGATTATCACTCGATTGATTTGATTCTTCATATAGATCCAATTTTGATGGTGTGGTCTATATGAGTCCAAAGTGGATCACTTAGGGGCATATTTGTAACATATTGGTGGAGATATAGCTTGGCATGCTAGTAGTATCTATATCACTTCTTGTGCTTTTTTGAGCTTGCAGATGTGTGTGTGTATATATATATATATGTGTGTGTGTGTGTGTGTATGTATATATGTATATGTGTATATATATATGTATGTATGTATGTATATATGTACATATACATATATGTAAGTATATACATATATATATATGTACATATATACATATAGTAGTTTCACCATGCTTCCTATTCTTTTTCCTTTCTAACTAAAATAGTTTGAAATTTTCTCATTCAGGTTACTGAGGCTCTTTCACAAGCTGGCCTTGAGTCTTCAAATCTTATTGTTGGTGTTGATTTCACGAAGAGCAATGAGTGGACTGGTGACTCTATTACATTGAATATATTTTAGTCAATTACTAAATGTAGTTATAATATCGAAATCAAATATACTGACACTAGACATCATCTGATAATTAGGTAAACATTCATTTAGAGGCCGCAGTTTGCATCATATTGGTGATTCACCAAATCCATATGAACAAGCAATGTCGATCATTGGACGAACCTTATCAGCATTTGATGAGGATAACTTGATCCCTTGCTTTGGTTTTGGAGATGGTAAATATCATCTGAAGTAAGGTACTTTTTAAGATTGTTATTTTTTATGTGAAGATGTTGAATTTTTCTTTATGATTTGGCAGCATCAACACATGACCAGGATATCTTTAGTTTCTATCCAGACGAGAGACCATGCAATGGCTTTTCAGAGGCCCTCGAGCGATACAAAGAACTTGTACCACATTTAAGATTAGCTGGTACTTCTGCTGTTGTCAACTATTTCTGGCATATGTAATTATTGTGACTTAAAAACTTCTTTTCCCTCTAGGTCCAACCTCGTTTGCACCTATCATTGAAATGGCTATGACCATTGTGGAAGAGAGTGGAGGGCAGTATCATGTCTTATTGATAATTGCTGATGGGCAGGTATGATATTTCATATTTATGTTTATGTAATTGTACTTGACAAGGATTTAAATCTTGATCAGAACTGGTTTTTGTCATCTATCAGACTATTTTAATACTGGTATATTGGGTGGTACATAAACATGTACCACCCAGTACCATCGAATAAAACAATAACAAATTGTTGTTATATAGGTATCAAGGTTTTGTTTTGATATTGGTACCGTTGGACCAATAGATACTGGTGTATATTGACCAGCATGGTCAGATTTGAGACCTTGGATTTTGATGCAATTTTGGTGCATCTTTGGGTCCAGATATAGATACCTAGAGACAACTTGGAGGAGGCAGTGACAGTGACTTTACTGTTGCGTAATGGATGAGGCATTAATCTTGATGATGTGAGAGTAATTTCAGCTAATATGTGCAACGGCTCATAAGGAGTTTTAGCAATATGAAATAATTAGTTTTCTTGCTTTTATGGAATTTGTATAGCATTTTTATCTGTTGAAATGGTAGAGAAATAGGAGCAATTAAAAAAGTAGGTAAGGACATCCAGAAGTCTTTCGCTAGGACTTTTGACTATCCCCCTTATTTGCCAACAGGTTAATTAAATTAGAGTACTGTAAACTTGTTCATTTAATATTATTAACAGACTCGTCTGTCTTTATTGCTTGCTAGCTTGGCTTCTGATTACAGATTTTATATATGTTAATGGTTGTACAATCGTGAGTTGGCATAATGGGAGTCCTGTTAAAGATGAGCTTGTTCAATTAATCAAATTTATCCTTAAATGATGGCAACACTGTAAAACAAGGCTATAGGTTGTGTGTGGAGGTCATTGGGTTGAGTCCCAAGGATAGGGTCATATTGAGAAACTTCTACAGAATAGTGATTGATGAAACAGTGATGACAATGTATTTAGTGGGACTTAAGGAGCCATCGAGGACAAGATTCAGCTTTCTTTGTGTTTAGCTCTGCAACTTTTAGTGTGTCCTGTCCTTGATTAACCCATCTGTTATTATCTCCTTCCTCACTTCCATCCAAGTCCTTTCTAGTTTTCCTCTTCTCTTTCGACAACTCTAATTTGATGAACGTACATTGGATTACTATGAGATCTTCTTTGATAGTTTGAGAAAAAGGAAAATATGATGCTCTATGCTGTTATATATATATATATATATATATATATATATATATATATATATATATATATATATAACATTATGGTATTTGCTTTCTTACAGTCAGTAATTTGGTCAACTGTGGTCCTTACTTGTGTCTGCTTATTGACATTGATGATTTTCTCGTAATAATAGTTGGCTTACACAGGTTACAAGGAGTGTGGATACTGAATATGGGCAATTGAGCTCTCAAGAACATAAGACCGTTGAGGCAATTGTGAAAGCTAGGTAAAAATAGTATTTCATTTCTTTCATCTGTTGTTCAAAGAATCCCATAACAGGTAGAGATCAGGTGATTCGATGGTTTTATATATTATCTGAATAATATAGCATAACAACTATGAATACCAAAATGCTTTTTATTGATGTCATGGTCATCTGTTCATTTGATTAGTATGGAGAAAGTTATTGATGACTTCTTGTTACTAATGTACCTGTCCTGATACTTCTTTGTTGTAGTGAATTTCCCTTGTCTATAGTATTAGTTGGAGTTGGAGATGGCCCTTGGGACATGATGAAAGAATTTGACGATAACATTCCTGCACGAGCCTTTGACAATTTCCAGGTAAATTTTGGATGCCAAATATGTATAAGTTTATACTAGAATGGGTCTTTTATCTACTGTAGCTTTTATCTCTATGAAACTGCATATTTTCTAGTTTGTAAATTTTACGGAGATAATGTCAAAGAACATGCCCCAAGCGAGAAAAGAGACTGCATTTGCCCTTGCAGCATTAATGGAGATACCTTCACAATATAAAGCAACACTTGAACTGGGAATTTTGGGGTACGTATCCAAAGCTTTTGATCTGATTTTGCTTTATCTATAGACCATCTAGTTCTGCTTTCTCTGTACATGCTTTGATATCTTTGTTATTGAACAGCCGTCGTTCTGCAAAGTCTCCAGAGAGGGTTCCTCTTCCTCCACCTGTTGGAGGCTATGGTAGAAGCTCTGTTGGTTCTAACAGTTTTAAATCAACCAGTTTCCAGCAGAGTGCACCATCATACTCTGGCTATGAGACTGCATCAGCATTGGCATCCGCATCTGCATCAAGTACAACTCCTTCAGCACCAAGTTCTTCATATGATAATCAGGTACACTCCCGAAGAGACGTGACATTTTGTTCCCTTCAATATCTTATAGTGCTGAAATCACATCTCATTATTCTATAGTATGATCCAGAATGGTGTTCTGCTTTCAGTGATTGTCATATGTTACTACTTTTTTCCTTTGCTCGAGCTTTTGCTGACAACAGTCATTTATTTCACTCTTGGCAGATTTGTCCGATTTGTCTTACAAACCCCAAGGATATGGCTTTTGGCTGTGGGCATCAGGTGAACTTTCTCACTGCCTATCATTTTTTGGTTGCTCTTTGGGAACATGGTTTATGTTGTAGGTGTTTAGTGACTCTATAAACTGGCTTCTTGTGCATTGTTTTATATGGCACCCAACATCTTTTGCTCTTTGAAGAAAGAGGTATACATTTTTCTGACCAATGAGTAGATTTTGTCTGTGTTACGTCTTTCATTTCCACCTTCTTAACCTAATATTGATAGTTACCAGCCGTAATCGGTCACAGTAGGCTTACACTATCTAGTCTTCTTTGCATCAGACGTGTTGCGAGTGTGGTCCCAGTCTTCAAACATGCCCCATCTGCCGTAGCGAGATTCATACCCGAATAAAACTCTTCTGAGGTGGCATCTGTTTACGAGAGCCATGTGCTGCTGCCAAAGCAAAAGATGAGTTAGATTTCATGAATGGAGCTGCTATCTTCCAATCCACTTGGGTACGTTGGAAAATTGTGAGTGCTGTAATCTATTTCTGGGTGCTATCGATCTGTACCTTTGTACATAGACCTTGCGAGGCCAATGCAGCATATATCTTGATATTTGCACGACCAATTTAGCTCTAGAGATTTTTCTTCTTTTTTTTTTCATTGTAAAACAAAGTCTAATTCTTTTCATGGTGTCTGTCATGCTCAAGGATTCATCAAGTAATTTGTTGTTTAAGTACTGCCGTCCGCATGTCAACGGAATTTAAGACACTTTTTGCTCATCAACCACTCCCAACTCATGCTTGTCCATTTATATGCCATATTCTTTCGGAAACTTGTAATTTATGTCTTTCGAAATCCGTGGTTGGGTTTTAGAAAATTAATTGATGTTTCCCTGTTGATCGAATGGCTTGTAGATGTTTGACTACCCTATTGTTAATTATATGATGCTTATAATAACTTTTAATAATTAACATAATCTAATTATTCAAAAAATAATATTATATATATATATATATATATATATATATATTTCACTTGAAAGTCTAACTGTTGGTTAAATAGATTTTCAACTCCATGGAGGGTAAGCTTTATGATTCGTGCACATGCACAGCCGGACTTGATCAACCTCGAGGACTCCTCTGGGTCTTGTGTGGAATCGGTTGAGCCCAACCAAGGAGTCGATGTCTCTTCGGACTCCACATCGCTGGCTCCCAACCCTATAAAAGGGAGGACGATGTGGTTTCTTCTTAGTCTGGATCATTTCCATCACTGGCCGTGAAACCAGTGAGCTATGATCCCCAGAGAATCGACGAGAGCGAGCAGGCAGGTTTCTCGAATGCGGAGGCTAGGTGATGCCCTACAGCCCGTACTTGGTCTCTTTTCTGGACTCTGTTCGAGTTCTTGAACTGGTTTCTGTTTCTCGTTCAGATTGCTTGAAACTAGCGAACGAGGAGGCCGAGAGAATCGATCAGAACGCAGCAGCATGCTTCCTGAATGCGGAGACGAGGTAATGCGCTTGATCCCGTACTTCACCTCTCTTATCGACTCCGTTCGAGGACAAAGAATCCGAGGGCGACGAGGGGAACGCGCAGCAGGGGCTCGCACTCGTCACCTTGATCCCGTTCTTGGCTGTTGAGTTACTCCGAGTACTTCTTCGTAACGGAGCCGCTGTGGCCCCTAAGATCAGATCAGATTGCGTCTCTCGACCGTCGGGTCGACTGGCTGAAGGTTCACGAACGGAGCTGCCGCGTTCCCCAAGCTCTTTCTCATCTCTTTCTGTTGGGGTGTCTTACGGTTTCTTCTTGACTTTCCATTAGGCTTCTTCATGTTTTTGGGATTTCGTTGAAGTCTCTTCTTGAATCGTCTACGGTTTTACGGTTTCTTTAGGTCTCTTTTGGGGTTTCTTTAGGTTTCGCTTCCTCTCCCCCCGCCTTCTGTATTCATCTCTTCCCTTTTATAATGCTCCTTTCGAACGAAGCTTTTTGTTCTTGGGATTTCTTTAGGTTCTCTCTCGAATCTTTGGTCTTTGTTAGGCTTCTTCTTGTTCTTGGGGCTTTTACCTCTATCTCGCTCTCCACTCCTCTCCTTATCCCTCCTGTCTCTACTGCTCCTCCATGGGAATTTGTCGGGGGCCCACCCTTTCTGTAGAGACATCACTCTATGATGTGAATATAGCATTAGCTGTAGTTTTTGCGTTATGGATCAAAGAGCGATTAAGGAGTTACTGTCGCTCCTTTGATTGGTAGTGCATAACATTCTATAGGAATTATGATGATATATAATTAGCTAAAAGAGTAAACGAAGGAATAAATCTGGAACAATGTAAGTTCATTTACTGAATAAACACATCATGCATTTTTCATGTATTTTTCTTAAGATAGAGGCTATTTAGTCCCACATCCTAAATCCTATTCTTGCATGGAGTATATATTAGAAGCCTTGCTTACGGCTTAGGCACGACCTTACTTGAACAGGATCTGTTCTATAGGCTCGTGCATCTGTCTTCAAGAGTTCAACGAAGACAGACAATCAAGTCTGGCGGATGACTCCATGGCCTTAGAATTAGAGCGTGATTAACGGGTGAAAACTTCTTTGAGTTCAAACCTCCAGAGGATCGTTCTCAGTTGGCTGTGGCCACCTGGGATGATTCTAAGGTTGTCTGACAGACTCTACATACATCATTTTTGTTTTTGTTTTCTTTATTAGAGCTTGATTAATGACTGAAACCTTTTGAGTTCAAAAATATCGAGGATTATTCTCAATTGGTTGTGCCCAACTAGGGCGATTTCAAGGATGTCTGACAAACTACACAACGCTCATGAAGTTTCATATGCTTTACACTACCCCATCGAAGTGACAATTATGAAGTAAAAAATTTAGTATTCTGGATAGTGTAAGAAAATAGTTGGTAATTTTTTGCTTTGTATTTCAATTAAATTAGCCTCTTGCGCATCTGTCTTATCCATATATATTTGATCTAGATTCATCTGGTCGTCAATAGCAGCTGCAACAACAAAATGACCAATGCTGAAGCTGCGAGACTTAGTTAATTAGGGTCATTATTGTTGTGGAAAGCCAGCGGTGAAGCATGGATGTAAGTAAAGTTGGCTCGCTAGAATGCCAATTTAGAGGCTATTTAGTCTTATATCCTAATTGCTTATCTCGCATGAAGCATATATTAGAGGCTTGGCATAGGCATACAGCATGATCTTATTTGAATAGGATTTGTTCTCTAGTCTCAGGATGACAGATGACCTTAGAATTAGAGTGTGATTAATGGGAACAAACTTTTGGCTGTGGCCACCTAGGGTGATTCTAAGGTTGTTTGACAGGCTATACACCATAATCTTTTTTTTGACAAAATTCTTTTTCTCTTTACTCTAAATCTTCTCTAATTAGTTGTGGTCCAAATTTATTGACACAAATTTCAATATATATTTAAAATCCATTGTGATCGTTAATTGACGTGAGGGGATGTAGCTCAGATGGTAGAGCGCTCGCTTAGCATGCGAGAGGTACGGGGATCGATACCCCGCATCTCCATTTTCATTTACTACTTTTGACACAACACTCATGATATATTTAATAAATATTATGATCATTAATTGACATCAGGGGATGTAGCTCAGATGGTAGAGCGCTCGCTTAGCATGCGAGAGGTACGGGGATCGATACCCCGCATCTCCATTTTCATTTATTACTTTTGACACAACACTCGTAATATATTTAGTAGATATTGTGATCACCAATTTGATATCAGGGTATGTAGTTCAGATGGTAGAACGCTCGCTTAGCATGCGAGAGGTACGGGGATCGATACCCCGCATCTCCATTTTTATTTTATTTGAGTATTACTTTTGAATTTTCTTAGCCCATTGCGGATCTGATCGGACCGGACCAACAATTTAGCAACTCTTAGACAATATACTCCATCCATTCGGATAGTAGATAACTGTAATAAGCAACTTTATTGTAATATTAATTACACTATATATTTATTGTAATAGTAGATAACGAGGATTGGGATTCTCTGATGTCTGCGATAGCGACAAGTCCAGTCGAAGGTCCATGAACAGTGCTCGTTTTCGTTTTCCATCATCCCTCTCGGTCACGTAAGATTCTTTTCTTTTCCTTTGGATTCTCCTAGTGCTTCCTCTTGTTTTTGGGGTTTCTTCTCGGAACCTAGACTCTAGGGCTGCTTCCTCTTGTTCTTGGGACTTATTTGGGTTTCTTCTCGGAACCTAGACTCTAGGGCTTCCTCCGTCGTCTTCTCTCGAGCCTCTCGTCTCTCCCCCGTTGCTACGGTTTCTCTTGATCGATCTTTCTTTTGATCCAAGGTTTAGATTTCTTGGGGTATTTTCTTAAATCTTTCAGGGTTTTGAACCAGCGTAATAATACAAGAGGAAGCAAGAAACAGCACCAAAAAGGTTCGTGCTTTTCACAGATTTTAATATGTCCTTTGCTGTTTTGTCGAATCGAAGCTATTAACTAACGTGATTCCCTCATCCGCAGTTTCTTTCTCTCGGAAAGATTATACATACTTAAGTTGTCTTCTTCTCGTGTGCTTGTTTGCTATTCCGAACCTTTCTCCACTTGAGTTTCTCTCTCAATTTTTGAACTCAAACCAATTTATGAATATCTTATTGGTGATTTTTTTCGTACATTAATAGGATGATACATTATTTTTTCTGAAGGATATGACTCTCTTTTAGTGTCTGTTATAAGTATTTATATATATATATATATATATATATATATATATATTCGAGATAAGATTACGATTTAGAAATATTTACACATTCTTCATAATAGCCTTAAAATAAATTATCATAACACAATCAATCTAAATGTAGAGCTTATCCCTTCCTATACATTGCAACCACGGCAATAATGTTGGATAAGACAACCACCACTTTTCTACTCTCAAAATTAAAACGGAGAAAATGATCTGTCTCTCGCCGGACGACCGACAGGCCATCTCGCATATAGCTGGCACGGGCAGGCGAGAAACTGGCCACACCTGACCTCTTTACGTCATCGCTTGTACCCGACCATGTTCGCAAGGGCGTGACGCCCCTTGACCGATGGACTGCCCGTCGCGTGTTTGCTCTTTTGCGCGAGAGGCGCCCCCCTTGACCACCTCCTTGTCCTACTCGCGTGGTTGCTGTTTTGCACTATGACCAGCTCCCCACCCCTCCTTGGGGCTGGCAGAGACCGAGACATGCTGCCTTTCTGTGCCGTGCCTTGTCCTCTCCTTGTTCCCTCCATCCTCCCATCACACGTCCGGAGTAGACCGCAAAATCCTGATGCAATGGCCTGCACAAGCGTCGCTGGTTCCGCGTTAATCGATCGGTCGGTAGAATATCCTGTCTGTCACGAGTTCGCGTCGATTGATGAGTCGTTGAAATTTGGACAACCGTGTCCAGCCTCCGATCTTTTCTCCGTGACGGCGTTCAACTTTTTTCCGAATCTTAAAGCGCTCGATCATGGCACAAGGTAGGAGGATTCCATCGAAACCGCCTTCTGGCAATTGCGAGTGTCGACAGCTCTTCTTACTCGTTCCCAGTGGCAGGCCTCGTAATTTTCCCCGCTACTTCCCGAACCGAAGACACCCACACACACACACACACACACGCACGCACTTACGCACACTCCCTCTCCCTGCAACTTGCTCTCATCCTCTTCGGATACGCCCTCCGCCCATTTTAAGTATCCCGACTCCCTCCGCCCCGACTTAATCCAAATCTGAACTCCCCGTCACCAAACCCTAATTCGAATGGCGACGGAGGAGGAGGAGGCGGCGGCGCCCGCGAGGGAGATGCCAACGGTGGAACCGCAGGTGTGGAAGGCCTGCGCCGGCACGGCCGCGCGCATCCCCGCCGTGGGATCCCGCGTGTACTACTTCCCCCAGGGCCACGCCGAGCAGGCCGGTTCCCGGCCCGACTTCTCCACCCTCCCGTCCCTCTTTAACGCCGTCCTCTGTCGGATCTCCGCCGTCCGCCTCCACGCTAGTCCTGAGACGGACGAGGTTTTCGCTTGCATCAGCCTCGACCCCCGCGTTCCTTCCGCCGACGTGCCGCTGCCGGGGTACATGACCCCCTCCTCTTGCCCGTCACTGCCGGAGGTCGCAGATGGAGGCGGCGGTGGCTTCGTCTCCTTCGCCAAGATCCTCACCCCCAGCGACGCTAACAATGGGGGCGGGTTTTCGGTGCCGAGGTTCTGCGCTGACTCGATCTTTCCCCGTCTCGACTTCAACGCCTATCCGCCGGCGCAGTTCATCTTGGTCTACGACGTCCACGGGAATCACTGGAAGTTTCGGCACATCTACCGTGGGACTCCGCGGCGCCATCTCCTGACCACCGGATGGAGCAAGTTCGTTAACTCTAAGAAGCTCATCGCCGGCGACTCGGTGGTGTTCATGAGAAACTCATCTGGCCAGATCTTGGTTGGCATCCGCCGCACCAGCCGTTTCTGCGGCCCTGTGGACTATTCTCCCTGCGGCCCATCAGCCGCGGCCCTAGTGAATAGAGGTAGCCTCCTCGCCGGTACCGAGGGATTCTCTAGCAACGCTAGAGGTAGAGTTCCCGCCACATCGGTGGTGGCGGCGGTTAGATTGGCTGGGATGGATCTCCCTTTCAAGGTCTTATACTACGCGAGGGCTGGATCTTCAGACTTTGTGGTGGCGGCGGAATCAGTGGACGTTGCGATGAGCGTGCGTTGGACTACTGGAATGCGGGTTAGGATGTCGGTGGAGACGGAGGACTCAGCGAGGATGACTTGGTATGAGGGCAGAGTATCCTCAGTGAGGATGAATAGCGTGGACCTGTGGCCACGCTCGCCATGGCGAATGCTTGAGGTACGAGTTCTTTTACCTCTCATGCTTCGGTTATTCATGTGATCGGTTGCTGGATTCGCTTTTTTTGTTCGTTTATTGTTGTTGATTTGCTATCGTTGAAGCTAGTTCGATCGATCCTCGGTAGTGGTAGACTTCGGTCTTTTTCACATCATTTCAAATTTGCTTTGTTCCTTTTCTTTTTTTTTCTTTGTTGGGTTGAAAATAGTTGTTTAGTTTTATCCATCAAGTAATAGTTAATTTTGGCGTTTGGTCCGAACTTGCGGGTTTACAGTTGAATATTATATCTACTTTCTTTTTTTTTTTTATAGGTGGGTGCTACTACAGCACTATCAATGACTGGGTCTCATTATGACATTAATATAAATATTTGGTGACAGTTAATGCATTCACACATCACCGTCCAATACATTTTCCTTCACAATATAATTCTACAGTTTGATCTTAGTCTAGAGTTGGGGCATCAGCCGGCTTTCTGATTGTGTTCTATCATTCAGTTTAGAGAAGTGGTTAGCAATCGCTAAGTCTTGCATGGCACCTGAGTGTCTTGCAGTAACTGCAGGCGACGCCTTCATAGAGTCGGTACATTTCAGAACAAACGAACAGAAGCAACAAAAAGATGGGATTCTTCATCTCCTAATTGACCTAACAAGACAAAGAATTTGATTTCTGACCATTATAATTGAACGAGTTTCATCCATCCCAAAAATCAACATGCACCCCAGCATATCTTATTTGCTTAGACTTATTATCATGTGAATGTCTGCTTTTGGTTAGCCTATGTCATGAACTCTGTTGGTCCAGTATTAAAAGAAGTCAAAGATCTGATGCTAGTGTCAGGACAATGATTATGGTATGACAAGTATGGTAGAAATTTCACCATGCTAGTCATTTATGACAGCAGATTGGAGACGTTGATTCTGCCAGGTCTGCAGTTGGTCGGCGGCTGAGCCTGTGCAAGGTGTATCTGCACAAATAAGTATTGTGAAACAGATGATATGTACCATTCATGCTCCTGTTCCTATGGCATAATATGAAATGACTTGTATGTTGATCCTTGGTGTTATCTTAAGTGTGTTTATGGAAATTATATTCTACAAAAATCTTACTAACAGTCTTGAAGAAAATAAGAAATGAATGTTACACAACACTGTTCTTTCGCTACCTCTATCCTGTTTCATGGTGTTACCATAGGTGCTTGGCTAGCCTTCCAGTTTCCAAGTACCTTAATACTCTTTGAGGTACTTAATGCTTTTCAAGATACATGTAAGATTTTGGACTGTTTCTAGTGGGAACCAAATGTATCTAGCAAGTGCCATTAGCTTCACATGTTTATGTCCTTGGTTCTTCAATAACAAATGAGGTCTAGGTGTTTGATATCTCTTTGTGAAACATAACACTGGAACTTGTATATTGTACCTTAGCTTCCATCTTTCTTATGTCTTATGCAGATACACTCCAAGAAGTGCTACAGCTGTTGTAAGACTGCACCAAATATCTTTACCACATCACTATATTATCTTGAATTCCCATGATAAAGTCCTTGAAACTAGACAATCTTTTCATGATGTTGTCCTAATGGTACATGGAACCTTTTAAAACAATATTAGATTATGTGCTTGTCCTGAAATTTACTGCTTTATAGCCCAATTTTAGATGATTATGATGATGATGATGATAATAAGTATTAGCATTTTCTGTACTTCCTAGTTTTTATCAAATTGGCTCTAGCCAAAACTTACTTTCTGCAGTGGTAATTTATCATAGTTAGATTTATCTCCAATCTTAAGATGTAAAGCATTATTGGAACCTGATTTTCTTCACACTGGACCAAGTTGCTTGAACAAAAGCAATTCAAAGTTGTTACTTCAACCATCTTCATTGAAGACAAATGGGATTGCTCAGTTCTATGTTGACCTTAGAAGGAACATGCTTTTTTAAAATTCTATTAATATATTTTGGCAAGTAAATGGTCTTTTGCAGGTTAGTGGGCTGAATTGATTGACCTTCAGTATCGAGATGAGTTCGCCTAACGAAATCTGTCATAATTCAGTAGGTTGGTGGTCAATACCAATCTCCAAATCAAACATGTTAAAATTAACTTCAAGCGATATTGCTTATTTGTGGAACTCTGGTCTGGATTTTTGGAACATATCCTGGTACCAGTTCATTAAGAAGATGTAGAAGACATGAAACATATGGAACAAGTAATTTTTGGTGACTACATGTGTATTATGTTTTGACACTGAGAGATAATTTTGTATCAAAAATTTCCATCATTATTATTATTGTGGTAGCATGTACTTTGTTACTTGTTGATTTCTTTACTTGATTAATACTTGAAATTCTATTTCTAGTCTTGATAAATACTTGATTTGCTAATGTGTTAGACATAATTAAGTCTTGTGGATGCCTGTCCAGGTAACATGTTTGGTTGTATTGATAGAAATAGATCTTGTTGTTTAGTAAGATTAAACCAATTGAAGGGAGATCTCTGATCTTATTGTTAAATAAGATTAAACTAGTTACTGAATGCCAAATAAGATCTTGAATTTGAATGGTTTCTAGTGAATTCTTTGGTTTTAGTATAAGCAAGTGTACACTGGCAGCTTCTGTTGGAATTAGATTATTTTCTTCTTTATTTGTGGGTTTCAGAGCATGGTGTCTGGGAAGTGACGTTGGAAGTGACTGTGATATGTAACTAATTTGAATGATTATTAATAGCTCGATCTTACTTTGTCTTGGCTATAAATCCTTTTCCTCCAATGTTACTGCAGCGACATAATTGAATGCTTGGAAATAATTGATACTAGAAATTCTTGCACAAGACTTGAGGTTCTTTAGGATTCAGGATTGGTGCATTTGTCTTTTCAGCAACTGTTTTATCAATATGTTTATTAGGAATTATTTATGTCGTCTATGGATTAGATTGGAGCATGGGAATGTTTACTGCAATGCGATAGGATTTCGTTTTCTATCAAGATATGCATTTTATTGTTTAATATACATGCACTTATAGAGGAAATATGAAACAGCAATTATATATTTTTATGTTTCTGAGTAATCAATCCCAAAAGGATTATGGTTTTTTATTTGATTTTCTTTTGAACTTCTTATTTCACCTTAATTATTGTCATAGGAGCATTGGTTTGTCTTCATGATTTGCTCCAATATGTTGTCCTTGTTTCCTTTTTTCTATTAGGTTACCTGGGATGAACCAGAGATTTTGCAAAACGTGGGAAATGTTAGTCCCTGGCAGGTGGTGTTGGTTTCTGCTAGTCCTCAGATAGAATCTCAATTTTCTGTTATAAAGAGAATCAAGATGCTCGAAAGTTCAGAATTTTGTGGTGATAGAGAGGGTGACATGCTCTTCCCAGTGACAGAATTGAAGAGCACAATTGTCGGCAGTCTACCCTCCTCTGTGTTCAGTTACAGTGTATTTCCTGCTGGCATGCAGGGAGCCAGGCATTATTCCATTGGTACACCCAATTTATGTGACTCCATAATGAATACCAATCGAACAGTTCTCAATGATTTACAAGGTGTTAATGCATTACGAAAGGATGATGTATCCGTGGAATTAAAAATTGGGGGTACTTCACAATCAGGAGGATCATCTCCTCCTAGCCAGGGTGGCATCCAGGTTTTAGACAGAAAGATACCTGAACCAGGAAGTGATCCCGTTAAAAAAACTAGTACAGGATCAATCCAGCTGTTTGGTCAAGTAATCCATATTGACCAACCCACTAATGTTGAAGCCAACAGAGAGTATGAAGACACTGAAGGTGGAGATGGATCACATGGTTCTTTTCACTATCCGCATAAGCAGTTGGTCATTCAATGTCCAAGAGTTTCTGCTATAGGAGCTTGTCAGTGAAAAAGATGATGCTTGTGTTTCTATGATGCTTCTCGCAGGTATGTTTAATGTATTCGTGTTTCTTTTCTTCTTGTATATAGCTAAAATTTGAAATTTCTCAGAACAATGTTGATGTTCATATGACATTTACATCACAAAAGATTGAAATAACTATCCGGTTCTCTACTTGAGTTCGGTTCATAATTATGGTATGTCCTACGTGTTAAGATTGATATTACGGGACTTAGGAGTGTTTATTTAATTAGTTCATATGAATTTTTCTCATGTTTCTACTTTCAAACAGCTAAATTAACAAATTTCTCAGGAAATTTTTTTCCGTAGCTGGTACAGTCATATTTTCCTAATTGATTTTACCATGAATTCGTTAAAGGAGGTTTGTTGAAATGAGAAATTAGCAATTACCAATTGAAACAGCTAAATTAACAAAAAAATTTCACCCAAATATCCTTCCTATGCTCGCAAATTAGAATGTTGTCTTTTGGTTTGATGAACTTGAGCTGTTTACAAAGATATTCGGTCTTTCTATGGTCATCTTCATAGATGTCATGTTAGGCAAAGATTTGCACTTTATAGCTAAGATTTTGAGTATAGAAAAAAATATATAACCTACGGGACAATATTTTTTACGATAAACCAATGCATCTCAGCCGTCCAATGTTTGCACAATGAACCAAGTGTTCATCAATCTCCCTTCCTCTCGAATTATTGAATCTATGATACCTGGGACTTGTACTCAAAAAGTTGCTTTTGATGAGAACAAACATAGACCTATGATTTTGTGGATGGATTCAAATTGAATTAAGTTGAATGGATTTTTTTGTGTTAACACAGTTAGATTACCTTTAAATATTATTGTGCTTGTTTGATCATTGTAAAACTACTCTTCCAGTAGTTTCAGTGACCAATTAGAGCAGCTTGGTGCTTGACATTCCTTTTTGTTTTCTACAGGGGTGCTTTTTTAGATGCTTGCCCCATATATGACTCGATTTAAAAGTGTACTGCCTTGTCCCCATCATCTATCCATGTGGATTAACCTAGTAGTGATGCTAATCGCTTCTTTGTGATGCTGTTGAACCCATTTAGTTATGATGTTGTAATTGCTTTGGAGACCCCATCTCTTTGGGAATTTTTCAGCTTCGAGTGTTTAACTTTAGTTTTTTCTCTTATGGTTTGTGTGGTTGAACTTCATTACTGTATGACAGCTTTAGTTGTTTTGAGGACACCTCCTAATTTGTGTTTTAGTAGCTTGTTGTTGTCTTTGAGATTTAATTATATGAGTTTATTTCCTCTTTTGCTAAATCAATTCAGTTACATTATATTGGATCATGTGCATATTATTATGATCATGATATCCTGGTTATTGAATCAGTTTTTGCCAGTATGATGCACACATTGGGCATCGATTCAAAATCCAGATGTCAGTGTTGTTATTCATGGTAGTTACATGATCTTTGAGGATCATCTTTACATCTGATGGGTAATTGAATATATTGATAGAAATCGAGACTAAACTACGTTTGAACTGAGTTTAGGAGGAAATCTTCGAGTTAAGAGAGAAGGGAGCCCAATAATCGAGTAGGATGGAGATGGAATGGTAGAAAGTGTAAATGTTCACTCATAGAGTTTTGGTCTAAACCCTCGGGGTAATTTTGTTCTAGGCAAAGTAATCGAGAATGTTTTAATTATATAATTATTTATTCTAACAATTTATACAAAACTTATTATAAGATCTTACTCGGTAGATATAATTATATATTATTTTTTATAATTAATTATCTTTAGCATTTTGATTCTTATATTTTTAAAAACACTTTTACCTTATGAGAGAGAGTGTGGTCAGTGTCTTGTTTTGTTTTTGTTTTTTTTTTTTTTTTTGGGTTAAAATAGATGCATCACACAAGAAAATTTTAGTTGGCGGACATATGCTTATTTCCTAGGCGAGAGCATATGGTTTGGTGCATCAAACACTTAATAAGACCTTGAGATGGTTATGTCATATAAGTAGATACTTAGGCATGGAAAGATGGATATATCTAGATAGATCTCATTAAATGCTTGTCCCAATAGATGCATCAAACACAAGGTGATAACGATGTGCCACATCACCATAGAATCTCAAGGGAATGTTTTTCCCATCGATTCTTAATCTTCTATAACCAATAATGATTATAAAATCATTGACTTGAGCATAAATTTCGTCGAGCGTATGCCTCGACCTAAAGTTACGTAAAGAAAATAGGGTAGGACAGTCAAAGTTTATCGGTAACCAAGTCACACGAACCCAAATCCTCAAAACTTCAACAACAGAAAACAACTGTTCCAAGCAAACAACAACAGGCATTATGGTCTACTTCACGTTGTCCTAAATGAAATGAACCCAAACGGAAGGTACCAAGTTCATACAATTAAGAGTTTGCACAAGATAATGGACACAGCCAACGTGGGACAAGAAACAAGAAAAGTTTAAGCCTCAACCATCCAATGGACTGCTAAACAAACATCGTATAAAGTTTCTAAGACACCGTGGATGAACCACCCAACTTTCACGCCATTATGCGTGCTGATCTCACATAAAGGCTATCCACAACCTTGCCGATGTTGGCTATGGTCTCCAGGGTGGCAGGAAAAATCGCATCAGGTTTGGGATCGTCGAAGATAACAAGACAACCTGCACCTTGGTCCAAGGTCCCTGCAAACTTCTTGTCGAGTATCATCTGAGACAGCTTCTTCTCCACGTGATCCACTGGCAACTCGATCATCTCGGCTACATGCGCGATCTCCACCCTCGAGTAGGGTTCGATCAGCCTGCAAAGGTTCTGCTCCAGGAGGGTGTCGTACAATGACGACAGATGCCTATGAACGATTGGATCTTCCTCCAACTGGGCCCTGTAATCCCTAAGTGCGGTTTCAAAGAACTTCAGTGACCGTTTCGAGTGTGCATCGGCAACAGCTTTCATAGCATCCAAGTCAGGACCTACGTACTGCAATCCAGCCTTGGAAGATATTATTCCTGAAACATCATCGGCTTGGCTAACCATAATCTTGCACAGGAGCATGTATTTGAGGCTAAAGACAGCTCGGGGATCCTCCAGAGCATTAAATGCTTCAAATGCTTCAAAGAAGTAGCTGTAAGCAGTCTTGTAGTCCTTCTCTTCTGCATGAAGGATGCCACTTTGTAAATCTATTGTTCCCTGCTGTGCTGGTGGAACATAAATGGCATTAGCAGCAGTTCTTGCTGCCGTTAATGCAGCTTTCGCCTTGGGTAGATTTCTCAGGGAAAAGTGAAGCTTGCTCTCCAAAAGGTCGATATCCACTAGAAGTAACTTGTCATCCAATCTCCTGACCTCCTTGATTAGGCTGGAGAGAAGTGTCAAGGCTTCAGAATACTCTTTGCTTTCCATCAACAGGGCTGCAAGCCTAGCCTCCACTCGTTGCCTGAGGAATGTTCGTTTCTCCGCACGGGTCCATTCCACCATTTCCTTGCAAAGAGAGATTTGGAGATCAGAGGTTCCTGGTATCTTTGCAACAGCATCTATAATTCCCCTCACTATTTTTGCAGTTTTTGCCTTGGGAATCAATGAAAAGAAGGGTCTAAGCTGGGTCAGAAGGCTTCTCAAGTCCTCAGCTTTCTTCTCCTGTGTAAGCAATTCAGTAAGATTTGTTATTGCCTGTTCTTTTATGCGCAATGCCTCTGGAGAAGCCGATGGGTTTTCAAGGACTCGATAGAGCATAGAAATGGACTCAGAAGCATCTTTAGCCTCCAATGCCTGTGCTATTGAATCAGTAGTAGCAGGAAGATACGAGGCTGAAAACATTGAGATCACGTAAGAAACCGTCTGAAAGATATAGAGCTAAGAAATACAAGTAAAGACATTATGAGGAAAAGGAAGATCAATCCTTTTAGATATGTTCCGCAGTTCAGATGGTCTACACTGAAAACACAAATTATAAAAGCAGAAACATATGATCAACTAGAGTCTTTGTTACCAACTAATCCAACGATAAGAGCATAACTGACAGATCACACATGCAATGAGAAAAAAACAAGATTTTCCTAGAAGCTGACAGATTAAAGACTTGAAAGATTTTTCCCGCCCTTGATTGTCTTATACCTCCTCAAAGTTTGCATTTGACCAAAAAATGTACAATTGGTCTAAATCCCTCAAACATATACGTCATGTGTCAAGCTATCCCATGATCAGAAACACAACAACGGCAATAACAAACATGGCAAAATATCCCAAGTGCTTGGAGGCAGCTACATGCTCTCTTCTCGCCATTGAGCTCCGTGTAAGGTAGTATCTCTAGTAAAGTTAAGAGCGGTCATCTTTTCCATTGTTTGCTACAGGGATCTTTCCCTGTCATTGATTTTTGTGTAGGGTAATATCCCTATGAATCAAACTTTTTTTCTATTGTTTCTATTAAGGTTCTTCTACGAGTCCATCTACCTCTTCTCATACAATAGATCCTAATCGATTCATCTTGTCCAAGCCATGTATAGATCTCATTTGAACACATTCATATCATCTTAGATGGTTTGCATTCATTTTATTCTTCATTAGAGCTGCACCAAATTGTAAGTAGATGAAAATACTTTTTTATTCTGTCTTTTCTAAGAACCTTGTACTTCCTCCTCAACATCCACATCTCAGGTGTACTAACTTCTGTTCATGTTCCCTAAATGCCCAACACTCCAATACAAAAGTTAGCTTTACATCCATAAAGCGCAGCATCATCTCACGATCACTAACGATGAGAATACTTGTTGGCTTTACATCAGAAATATGCTCACTAGCCAAACTCAAACTGGGATATGTCTGAATCTGCTGAAATAGATCACGAGATCGATTATTTTGAAGTGATCATTTGGCCTGTGATCAGCCCAGATCAACAAGATCATCTGGAAGTCCATCGCGACTAATAGGATACAAATAAATTGGCATGTCTGACCAATAACCCATCAGACATCCAATATTAGTCAAGATTTGTCAAGGATTAACCTAATTGGCCTTCATATTCTGAAGACCTTTGATATACATGGGGTTTCAGAATGACCCAAACTGGCCAATCATAATGGATACAACAGGTTCCCTCTTCACGAGGCTAAAGAAAGCCTGAAGGGAACATGTTTATGACAAAAAAACCCAGCAAAAGCATGAAAAAAGGGATCAATTAGTATTCATTGCAATAAAAGAAAATGAGGAACAATAAGCAAGTTACCGAAACATATACGGAAACCCTAATAGAAAACATGCAAGTATGAATTGGTCAATAGAAAATAAAATCTTACCCATGCTTGTGTCGAACGGGATCCTTTTCTACAAGAAACCAACCTGCAACCAAAAAAGGGGCAAAGGAATGCATCAGTAAAGCTGCATCTTGGGTGGATTAGATCATGTTCTAAATAAACCTAGGGCTAACCCAGGTTACGTTTCGCGGAATTGTCAGTTCATATGTGTCTCATTAAGATACTAGCTACCACAGAAAAACCACTAGTTAATGCACTTATGCAGCAGCCCAAGCATTTGACTGTACCAACAGTACAAAATGCAGTCACTCAGCCAATGCATGCATGTTCAAAACACAAACTCACACCCAAACGCATGAATATAAATACACAATAGGTAAGGTAAGGGCATAACAAAAGTTGCAATGATCATGACCATATCTAACATTCTGAAAGTGGAGTCTCCTGTTCTCATCGAGTTTAACCAAACACCTAAGCAAATCTGTCCGACATCAACCTTTTGAGCTTCGAAGCTAATTTTCTCAACAACAACAAAAAAAAATGCTGTCAGATTCCCTAAGGTTGCCCAGTAATTTTTCTCACTTTACGATCTCAAAATCAATCCATCCATGTGAAAGAAAATAAACCGCATGAGAAGCACAAGTACCGTGTGTCGCTAATCTATGACTACTGCCGCACGCTTAGCTCGATTCTGAGTTCTACAGGTGAATATTAATTGTCCCATAGCATCATTAAGGTTTTTAGTACCTGACAAGAGAATACTAACGAAGCAACTAAATGAAAGTTCGAGAAGTTGCAAAAAGGTGGTTTCTCAGATGACATCGAACAGATCTGCTGCTTTGATTGTTCGAGGAAATTGGTCCTAAGAATTTACCACACGCTGAAACTACAGAGAGAGAGAGAGAGAGAGAGAGTACCCTGAGAAGGCTCGCGTGACGGCCAGCGGCGCGATCCGGAAGAAGAGAGGGGAATTGGGACGGAAGCGAGGCGACCGAATGGCTTTTAGGGATTCGGCGAGAATCCTTAAGGAAGAAGATTAATGGGCCGGGTTGGGTCGAGCTCGACGTTTATATAGGGAAGCGAGATCTGGTCAGGTTAGCCCGATGTCTCTGGAAACCAAACATTGGGCTCGTATTAGGCTCCAACCAACCCCTACTCTGTTGTCGACCTTCTCCCATCACAACGCACGGAATAGAGATTGGAAACCTACGAATCGTTTCATAAAAGAGTTAAAAATCTCCTTTATATATATATATATATATATATTACTTATATATATAATATATTATTACCGTCTTGATCAGTCTGACGTGATTTAAACTCGTATGCATATATGATTATCTAGGGTGTCTCCAAGGTCAAAACATTAAGCTCCCAAAGTATTATCTGTACAAAAACTAAGATCGAGAGAGGTATCCTAACTCGATCCATTTGACACTCAAGTTAATAATTCAAAGTAGGTGTATATAACCATAAGTGATAAAAAATTATCTCCTTTTTTACTATGTTAAAAATATATTTTTATGTCTAATCATTAAAAAGTAAAATATTGTATGGGAAAATAATCTTTTAACAATCTCTTCTTGACCTTTTCTCCACGTGGACAGCAAGAGTGAGATAACTTGTACCTGTCTATCTTAAACTCTTATCGAGAGTAATCGGGATAACTTTTATCTTTTTCTTTATGAAAAATACATTTACGATGATGAATGATTGTTGATATGTTCCTTATCAATATCTCATTATGAATAGCAGTTGTTGTTTGTGGATTATAACTTTACTTTATGTTAATACCCTTTACAAACTTATTATCATAATTAAAAATATTATTATATTTAAAATATTGATCTCATGATAGTGTGTTGTATCCACTTATTTGACAAAGTTTTTGAAGGCATAAAATTTTATTTGACAAATCTTTGAAGATATCAAATGATAAATATTTTGATGGTTAGTAGTAAGATCATGAAATTGTAAAATAGAAAAGCAATTGATGATATTTGAAGTATTTTTTTTATATTTTTAGTCCATATAAATGATAAACCTAAGTATATCGAATAGCTATCGATCGATCCATTTGGATAGATGTACTTGTTGATATTGAGCCGAGAAAGCATCGAAAGGACATCCATCCGACGCATTATATAATTTTTTTTTTATGCATAATCCGTTCATCGAAAATGATGAAAGATTACATTCGGAAACATCTCTTCCACATGATAAATTTATCTAAAATAAAAAAAACAGATAAAAGTGTTCATGTATCCCTTTATGCATAATGTGTCCATCCAAAATAAGAAGTTTCTAAAGCTAACATCATGCTCAAAGATGGATAAACCCACCTTATCTTAAAGCATAATGAGAATACATCTACTATTTTCGATCAATCGGAATATGCCTCATCAACGTAGCATCATAATTACAAAGCACAGCTTGTTAGCATGAACTTTGACAGAGAAACGAATGTGGCAACCCCACACAATTGGCCTCAGATGCCTCTTTGTGGTGTTGGATCACTCACTGGTCATGCATAACTCAACCACGGTTTAAGCACTTCGGAAGCCAAGGAATCTGTTCTACACCACGACAGAGAAAAAGCAGCAGCAGCAGCATCATTCTTGATTCGTGGAAAGAATATATATAGATATATATATATATGATTGGAGTACCATCGCCCACCCAAATGAATAAAATCTAAACTTTACAGCAGAGGATCCTGTTCTTGAGGCATCCTCACCGACTTTTCCCAAAGATAAGAACGAAAAGAATTCAGTGGTGTCACAGCCACGATGACGACCACATGCTCGCCAATCCTAAGAGCAGCACAGCCAGCCATTTCCCTGTCGACGATGCTCCTCGTCCGGGTGATCCGCTGCATATCAGCTTGTTGATGTGGTAGGTGCACACCCTCTGCTTCCGGCTGCAATGAGAACGAACGATTGATGACGAGGGGAAGAACTCTAATCAAACCTGCTCACAGGCTCAGTGCCAAGTCTAAACAATCTTTGTGTGTTCCACTTGCTAATGAAACTTGATTGCATGCCAAAACTTGGATGGTTCATGCAACACTAAAATGCAAGCTATGAATTCAGTGGCATGGTAAGATCAGGCCGAAGGACATCGGATCCAAAAGATTGATCCATGTCAGAAACAATAAGGTTTTGAGTCTCGATAGTATGTAAAGTTAATTGTTTGATTAGCAGGAGGAGTTCTAATGGAACGATGTTAGCTCGAGAGATCGAGAGAGGTGGTGATATAATGACATGCATTTTTCTTTTACTTGGGTCGATCATCTATCTTCCCTACGATTTCCAACCTACCGATACCGAGATTGCAGTAGTACAAGGAGGCTGAACGCCAAAATGCAATTATTGGATACCTTTTGGTGCAGAAGCTGACGATGTAATCGCCGCCGACGCAGGTAAAGATGCTGGTGGGATCGTCGTAGGCGTAGCTATAGGCGCCGGGGCAGGCTTGCTTGAAGATCTTGGAGTAGTACGTCGGCTGGCAGATCACCGAGTTGCCGAACACGCCGCGGCAGCAGTACTGGTCGGTGTTGAACACGTCGCACGCGCTCCGGCAGGCCACCGTTTTGCCGTCGAACTTGACGGCCAGCTCCGAGGGGCAGTTGTCGCGCAGGTCGCCGTCGCAGCCGGCGGAGCTGCAGTTGCCACCCTGCCCGTTGACCGGCGTCACCGTGATGGGCAGGTTGAAGCCGTCGACGAGGCTGACGTCGTAGAAGTCCAAGGGGGCGAGGGTGAACTCGGCCAGGGTGGCGGGGGTCTGGCCGGAGGCGGAGCACTTGAGGACGGAGCCGCAGGCGCCGGTCTGGCACGAGCCGTTCCCGTCGCGGTCGAAGTCGCACCCGGTTCGCCCCCAGATGCGTCCCGACCATCCCACCGGCGCCGTGAACACCACCGATTCCCCGGGCTTCAGTGGGAACCCGCCGCCGTTAAAGCTGTTCCCCGGCGTGATCCCCGGCCATATCGTCGTCTTGCAGTAGTTGATTATGGTGAACACTCTCGCCCCCTCCGCCGCCTCTGCTCCTGACAACCAAAAACCCTCAGGTATCTCCAAAGCAAGCCGCCGATCAAAGAACAACCTTGACTTCCCTCACGACCAGGAGAAGAACAAAGCAGGCTAAGAACAGACGAGGGTCCATTCAAATAAGACTGTCAAGAGAACGGGACTAAAGAAATCGATGCATACCCAATAAGAAGACGATGAGGAGAGCCCTGAAGAGGAGTTTCCCATGGTAATCATCCATTTCTTCCGCTGTTATAATCTCCCTCTACGACGACGACGGGGGAGGAGGCGCCGCATAGGGTGAATAGGGCCGAATATTTTAATGGTTTATAGCGTGGGGAAGAAGAAGCGGATGGGGAAGAAGGAAGGGATGGGGAAGGAATACTTGGGGATGAATCCAAGAGTCGAACAGCGCTACCTTGCTTCAGTGAAGGGAGGAGCAGGGTGTGGATTCTTCTTCCTCCTGTCCTCCATCTCTCTCTGCTTTCTCCTCTGCTACGTTGACTCCTTTCCCACGGATCGAGGCAGGTTCTGCTGGCCCCCGCCGTGCCTGCTCTCATTTGTGTTGCTTTCCTGGGCCTTCGGTGGCCATTAAAGGAGCTAAGCCGAGGCGGACACGCATCCATACATCTTTTCCAGAGAAAGGCCCGTCATCGAGTGCCCTCTTTCCACAATATGGGCGTCCATACGTTCTATCTTAATTCAAACTCAAATCCATAATATTTTCTTACCTAAATCTTATAATTAATAGATTTCTCTTACGTAACTCCAAAATCTAATTTAGATTTCTCGTTTCTTGTAATCTAACAGTTGGCCTTTAGCATCGCCTCCTCTTCTTCCCATCGATGATTGGTACTGCGAAGAACAGGCAAACGGTAAAGACGACCGGAGTTGGATGCTCGAAACGAACAAAATAGGCGCCCGCAGTGCGGTCCGCCGCTGCACCCATTAGCTCAAAAGCCACAGGCAGTAATAAAGGCCAAGAAGATAAAGCCACGTCGTACGACAACAACCCTTCTTCTTCTTTCTTTGGATCCTACATGTGATATATATACATGTATCTGTGGAGGATGTGTTGTTACTCGAGTTCTTAGCGTTGTTATGACTCTTTGTGTCGGTGTAAACAATTTTTTTAACCGTGGCCTCGGGGCCGACGCGGTTTGTTCGGGGGTCTGAATGACAGTGATCTTGCGCGGTGTCCCTCGAGGTCTCCCGGTGGTCGACTGCGACGGCCTAGTCGGGTCGTCGTGTCAGGCCGGGAGGAAAACTTCGCCGCAGCGCCGGGTAGAGGCGACGCCAGTCTTTCACCTGCACACAGGTCGGGTCGGAAGCTCGGCCCGACCCCTCCGACGACCAAGTCAGTGGGTGTGGAGGAGGTTTCGAATGAAGAAGTGCTTCTGTGTCGATGGCCCCCCTTTGTTTAGAACCCGGGGGTATTTATAGGCAAGTTTAGTGTTACCTGATGTGCCTGCCTGCCGGGGCAGGACCGTACCTCTGATGAAGTCTGACATTGCCGTTGGTGTTGCGTGGAGGACCGAACTGCCGCAGGGTATGGGCGAGCTTCGGTCGACGCCTTCCTCTGCCTCGGCCGTGCGTGCGGGGTCAAACGATGAGGTCGCCTGGGAGCGGTTTGACGTTGGCGCACATCAAGTCGGCGTTAATGCTCACTCCCTTGGGCAGTATGTCGTCCAGACGTGGCTGACGTCATGGCGCATCATGTCGCCATTTTTGTCCTTATCACTGTGGATCAAGCAATGGGTAATCGAGCACGTATTGTTTCATCTACAAGAGGAAGACGCAAGTCAAAGAAAGCCAAATGTAGACATCCCCTGAAGTGTATTTGCATTAATTAGTGTGTAAACAATGGGTCAAGTTGGGGGGATTATTAATGTCACTCCCCCCTCACCGTCTACAAGCTGATGGGACTTACGGTGGTGGCCACTATAGGACTCCTAACTACGTACTTCTCCTCATCGTCCACCCAAGTCAACGAACCATGACGCACCGCATCCTTCTTCTCCCTCGTGTTCTCCTTCAGCGTCAAGGTGAAGCTCTGCTTCTGGTACTTCTCCTTGAAGGACAGCTTTTCTGGCACCACACTGACGGTGAAGCCCTTGATGTCCGCGAGCTTGGCAGTGTAGGTCGCCACCGGATTATCCCCGACATTGGTCACCGTCCTACGGAACTGGCGGACCGAGGGAGCGCTCGCTGATGTCTCGTTTGGGTCGAAGTAGGCGATGAAGGACGGGTAGTTGAGATCCAACGTCGGGTTCGAACAATCTACGGTAGCGGTTCCGGTGATCGTCCTCAGCTGCTTGCTGGTGAAGTTCATGGCGCACAGGAGGTTGACGTAGTCTTCGGTGCCGGCGTCGTAGACGAGGCCGGGCTCCAGCGCCCGGTTGGGGTCGATATGCCCCGCGCCCATTGCCAGTGGACTCGCCTGCTTGTTTCCGTTCCCCATGTCCTTGATGGGCGCCCCGGTGTTGTCCAAATGGCTTGCGGTGGTCATCAGAGCCGATCTGATGGCCGCCGGGCTCCACCCGGGGCGTGCGGCCTTGAGCAAAGCGGCGACGCCGGACGCGTGGGGACAGGCCATCGACGTTCCCGAGATGATGGCGAATGGACTGTACAACTTGTGCGTGCCGACCCTCCCCACTGTCGAGTTCTGCGCCCACGACGCCAGGATGAGCGATCCCGGAGCCACCACGTCGGGCTTCAGTACGTTTGGGCAGCTCGCCGACGGCCCTCGCGAGGTGTAGGTAGCCACCGTCGGCGCGGGCTTGGTGCCCAATAGTGTCTGCCGGAACTTTATGGTGGCTTTGGGCTCAGAGCTCCTCTGGATGTAGTTTAAGATGGTCGGGCCATCTTGTGGGCTTATGATGGCCGCAGGGAAGCTAAATTGGCTGTACAACTGCGCAAAGGAGTCGTTGGATATGAAAAGGCCTGCGTCCACTTTGGCATACCGAAGATATTGGACGGCACCGCCCAACTCATCCGCTTCGCAGACCACTATCTTGTGGCGAGTCTTCTTGAGCAGGGTGGTGTTGTCGCAGGACCCCAGGAAGGCCATGGGCATCTGCTTCAGCGTCGCAGGGTTTCCCGGATAGAGTGATTGCCCGATGACCAGGGTGCCATCCCCGAGGCCGATCACGGCCGCGAATTCCCGGTCGACGGTGCCGGCGCCGACGGTCAGGACCCACGGCGTCCCGTTGTGAAGGAAGCCTAAGAACGGGCCTTCGTTCCCTGCCGACGTCGACACGAATATGCCCTTCTGCACGGCCGCGAACGAGGCCACGGCGATCGGGTCCTCGTACAGAGCGACGTCGTCCAGGCCGAACGACATGGAGATGACGTCGACGCCGTCGGATATGGCTTGGTCTATCCCTGCTATGATGTCCGACGTGACCGCTCCTTCGTCCCACAGGACCTTGTACATGGCCAGCCTCGCGCGGGGCGCCATGCCCCGCGCCACGCCGGACGCGTACCCGAAGAACGACGCGCCCTCCGCGTAGTTCCCCCCGGCGGTGGACGATGTGTGCGTGCCGTGACCGTCGGTGTCCCGGGGGGAGTTGACGGCGATGGTCAGGTTTGGGTCGCTGGCGAGGAGCCCCTTGTTGAAGCTCCGGGCGCCGATGAGCTTCCGGTTGCACGCCGACGAGCGGAAGGCCGTGCCCTGCTCGCACGCCCCCCTCCACCGGGACGGAACGGCGGTCAGGCCGTCGTCCCGGAAGCTGGCGCTCTCGGGCCATATCCCAGTGTCCAGCACCCCGATGATGACGTCGTCGCCGTAGTTCGAGGCCGGCCATAGTCCGGCGCTGGCGCTGAGCTCGAGGAAGTCCGAGGTGTGGGTCGTGTCCTTCTTGACGGGCGCGTCGCGGGAGCACGACAGGAAGCCATGCGACTTTTTGAGCTGCTCCAGCTGCGCCGAGGAGAGCCGCGCGCTGAATCCATGAATGGCGTGGTCATACACGTACACGATCTTCTCGTCGGCGGGGATGGCGTCCGAGGCGTCTGCGGTGGCAGCAAGAGTGGCAGCGTACCAGCTACGGCGGCCGGAGAAGGCGCTCGGCATGGCGGCGGAGTCCATGTGAACAATGTAGGTGTCGACATCAGCCGACGTCGATGCCAACAAGCGTACGGCGGATGCGGCGAGCAGCATCCACAACATCCCGAGGGAGGACTCGAGAAGCGCCATGGAGATAGGGTTGCGTCTCGATTGACGACTTCAGGACTGCACAAGGCATGAGATATAAGAGAGTGATGGGCGAATCTGGCGGTTCCATTGCATCGCGATAGCAGCTACAAACGGAGAAATCGGTGGAGGGTGGCGCCCGCCCATTCATTCCTTTGATACCAACCCTTGTGGTAGAGATGCAATTGGCGTGTTCCTCTGCAACACCCATGTCCCGGTCTCCATCGATCCACGTACACGGGCCATTCCGTGCTCGCCTCGCTTTAAACGCGCACAAGTATTTTTATCGTTCCATACCAACAGCAGATAACCCTCGTCGATGCTGCCTCAATCTCCATGCATGCCGTGCCAGCCCGCAATCACCGCAGAGTCGAGGGTCTGCTATTACTTGCAAGTCACCGAGGAGTACGTACGTCGACAGATGCGAGGATCGAAAGGGAATCCCTTATCATCAGGACGGACGAAGGACTGGGACAAAGAGGGCTCCATTCACACGATCACAGGACTCCCCTTCTCTGAGGTGATGTTGGAACCAAAAGGCGCACACACATTGAAGGAGAAGGGTGGTTGGCCGATCACCATTAAACTTGTGCCCTTCGTCGACAGGCAAAGACCGTGTAACGTGCATGAGTGCAACGTCACATTAGGTGGGAAGCCAACAAGAACAGCACGGTGACAGCTTAAATACCGATCCGTTGTCGGACTGTTCGTTTTGCCATGTCGTCTAAGAGGTCATCTTCTCCTCTTCCTTCTTCTTAATTCACCGCCGCCACCACCACGAGCATCTTCTTCGTCTTCTCTTTCACTTTGATCGACCGTGGAAGGTGACTGCGACCGGAGACGACGAAGATCGAGAGAGAAGTCGAAGCGAGAGATAAGCTATCGAGTCTTTCATTGGCAATGATTGGAAGAATTGACTCGAAGCTTTTAGATTACAGCGATGTCCGTGCAAGAAATATCACAATCATCGATCCCAAGAACAAAATTCTCATGGTGAAAGCCATCGCCATGCTGGCGAAGCTCAATCATGGAGGCGAGGGGATGAGCTAAGATGGTTGGAGGCTTCCCTGAGAGGGACCACCAACCACCACGTAGGAGTCCATTAAGTGGTGAAACATCCATCACATTGCTCGGACCACGTTGTTGGTATGGTTGGGAGACTGCATTATGAACGGGGACCACCGAGTGGGGCCTTCTTTGCTCTCACTCGATTGGCTTCTGCATTGGTGCAAAATTACGGCGACGACTTTTGTCCTCTGTTGCTTACAGCTACACTTCGTTCGGGTTTATTTTAGGGATTGCATCATTGATTGACTGTTGACTAAATGATTGGGATTGAAGATGATTTATGTGTTGGTTTAAGAGCAGGTTGTGAATCGCTAGTTAGATGGAGACCACCGATTTGACTTCACTGCCCTTGGGCGATGGCTCAATCATTACATCATCCAGCTCTGGATCATCTGCATGTCAGGTAGGGCCATCATATATATAATACAGCATCCGAAGCACGAGGGTATATATATCTCTTTAAATGGAAGCACATCAGAAGAGTAGTTCTTGTGGGAGACATAATGCCTAAATGTGGATTTGGTGTTATATAATTGAGATCTAATGATGTATTTTCCCGATGAGACGATATGAAATGTTGCTGACATTTCGACACAAACTTGTAGAATGTTTGATCGTCACCTTTTGCGTGCAAGTTATGCTGTCGGTTCTTCACATGCCGAGTTGCGGAGACTTCATGCAAGACTATGCGTCCGTTGATAAGATTGTGGCGTCAAGTGGAAACGATTCTTACGTAAAACATTATGGGATGTGACATCATCCACGAAATAATTAAGACAACCACTTCTATGCAGCTAAAATTAACAGCAAATAAAAATAAAAATTCACAAAAAAAGAAATAAATAGGTATCGTAATAGTTACACTCATCCATAATAATCAGATACAAACGCAACCACGTCAAAAGCACCAGAAGCTACAAGCATATACATTTGCAGCACTCTCAGCTATCTAAACTGCTGCAGAAATTCTAAGCATTTCTCCAACAGATTATATTGTTCGGGAACATCGCCAAACCTTTGCTTTGTTACAACTCGTCTTTGAGCTTGTCCTCTGATTAAAAAGCCATGACCCACATAATAGCGATAGAACTAAAGAAGAGAGAAATTAAAGAGAGATCATGCCGGGGGGAGATTGTGGCGAACCACTCTCCAGCAAGACGCTCCGACTACAATAGGATCTCGAAGTGCTCGACGACGATTGTAGACACCTTCCGTCACCGCTATAGGGAACCACCTCGTTTTTGTGTATTATTGCTTTGCTAGTCCCCCCGCTGCCATAACCATCGCTGCCTTCATTTCCAGAGAAGCCATTTTGCGCTGGATCCAAATGCTCGGAGAACACCCTGAGCACTTGCTTGATCGATGGCCTTGCTCGCCCTTCCCTGTGGGTACACCACTGCACAACCCCTACCACCATATGCAGCTGCTCAAAATCAAATGAGTCCCTAACGGCGGGGTCTACCAATTCCGATAACCTTGAATCTGTTGCCATGAATTGCTGAGACCACTCGACCAGATTCCTGTTTTCTTGTATGGCTCTCCTCCCGGTCACCAGTTCCAGCAATAACACGCCGTAGCTGTATATATCACTCTTCTCTGTCAGCTCTTGAGTCACCACATATTCAGGATCCATGTATCCTGTATGTTAAATATTTAAAAGGATTACCATTTTTTCCTACTGATGGATTATTTTTGCTGTAGAAAACCATTTAAATTTCTGTTTGTTCCATCAAGCAAGAACTAATCAGCGGTTATGAGATAAATGCATTACTTGCTATTCGTAGCTCAAGCTAGGTTCCAAGTGTCAACGATTAATTAAGCAAGCAAATGAACTAAACTATCTGGCTACCTGTATTTGGAAAATTTTGCAACTGCAAATACAAGAATATCAGTAAATATTGAAATTTGGTTGTAGATGCCATTTCTACAATAAATTAGATCCTCTAACTTACATTTCCACATGCAATTGACCTGCCAGCACACAAAATTGCCAATATTAGCAAATTGAAAGCCACCATTCCGGTTGCCTTTGTCTACCACCATAGCAGCACCAGATCACCACCGCACCTCCCACCACCCTACCCATCATTATCACCATTTCTGGCATATACCTCTATGATCATGACTCTTTCTTCCACAAACATTCTGTTTGTCATTTGCCATGACTTGTATACTAAATGATTTCAAAGTAGATGAGTTGGATCCATCTCACATTGTTCTAAGATATGTTATCTTGTTTTACTCTAATCCAGCTATATGGGAGTTTCAGGTACAAGTTTTGAGCAGTTATGATAGGGCTCAAAGATACATGCCTGGAGTTCCACGAATATCTGTATTTACTGGCTCAAAGCAGATGGCACCATTTCTCGAAGCATGCGCAAGACCAAAATCCGCAACCTATATACAAACAAGTGTTGTGATCCACCAAACCGAGTAAAAGACAGAATCAAAATGCATGATAATAACTTACCTTAGCCACAAATTTCTCATCCAAAAGAATATTGCTCGACTTTATGTCTCTGTGGCATAGGGGAGGATCACAAAAAAAATGGAGATACTCCTGCAACATAGGAACTGTTTCAGAAAAGCATTTTAAAAGTGTTATCATTTGACAAAAAGAATGGCATACAACCTGCATCCAGTTTTCAATCACCACACAAGATTCCATGACAGTTTATGGTACTAACAGTGAATCCACTGCAATAACCAGAAATGGAAATAAATCAAGCACCGAATATGAATTTTATTAAGTGCTTCTTTACCGGCGGCTAGCAGCCCTCAGCCAGAGAATTTCACAATGAGTTCATCAATGGGTTTACATCATACTTAATAGGTAGTAAGTTCCTTCCAATGACAGGTTGAATTAATTCTGTCTAGCTGCTCTATCATACAGCTCAAACCATAACAAGTTTCCAGTCAGCGCACAAGTTTTCATGAATTACAAAGCCACAACTTATATCAGAAAAGATAATACAAATCTGACACTATGTGTTTCCATATGGTGCTGGCGCTAGCAGACTTCTGCGTAAGAACACAGTGATAAGCTTCCCTTTAGCTGGAAACTTATTCTAAAGGGATCAAGTGGCATGCAGGGTGCAAGAAGTATAAAATATTTTGTTAATGGAGCACAGTAACAGATATTGCATGAAATTTGACCTTTCCAATAAATATTCAGACAAATCATTATAAATATTTAAAAGGAAGAAGTTCAAAGAGAAAGTCAGGCTTCACTCCAGAAAAGAATGGATCAGGTGATTTCATGTAGAAGCATCAAATAAAGCTCAAAAGGGAGTTTAGATATGCTTCTTTAAATGTAGTGGCATAAGCTACAATGGAAAGCTGCAAAGGGCAACAAGAAATTGCAAATCGAGTATGCATATTTTGTAAACCAAATACATAATAAATTAATGCTATATCCACCATCAGCTAGGGATAGAGTCATAGAGGAGTGGGAGTTCCAAAAAGAATGCAGAAGAAACTCCACATGGAAGACCTCAAACTTTGATAAGCAAACCTCAAACATTCAGCATAGATATCCAAAATTTTTCTTTGCTGTGGAAATATTAATTATTCACCAGAGCATTGGCCACATCAATCGCAATTTGTAACCTAGTCCTCCAGCTTAATCTATTCCTTCCTGATGCTGCATCAGTAAATGGCACCCAAGTAAAGAAACAACACAACATGTAACTTGAGCACAGAAAGCCACAAGAATTGAAGGTTTACAATGAAGATGATCCTTAACGCTTCCATTCTCCATATATTCATACACCAGAAACCTGAAAAATATTGAGGCAAAGGAAATAAGCATTCAGGTAAAATCTTCACATATTTACAAAATCAAATCTGCACCTCTCATTTCTTTCAGCACAAAAACCCTTGAGAGCAACAAGATGGCGATGATGCAGTCTGGCAAGAAGCTCAATTTCCCGGCAGAACTCTTCCTCGCCCTGCTTGGAAACTTTGTTCATACGCTTTGCAGCGGCTATGGAGCCATCTGCAAATTGAGCCTTGTAGACAGTTCCAAACCCACCTTTGCCTATAACAGTGCTGAAATTTTCTGTTGCCTTCTTTATCTCCACATAGGTGAATCTTCGAAACATTGTTGACGGACCTAAAGGAGAGCATATATCAGACAGATAAACTTTAAACCCGACAAGTTATGCTAACTTACTATGAATCACTCATTGAGTTTGTAGTCCATCAACCTTCTTTAGGTAAAAATTCAATGAATAACAGATGTTTCACATAAAATATTTTATTAGGATAACCAACTAAAGTAATGTTAAGGATCCAGTTTACCAACGTTAGCTAGAAATTATAGACAAACATGAGGAAACATTACTGAAATCCTAAATGATTCTACTATTCCATTTGTTCTCAGCTATATTCCATTGATTCTTCTACACTAAATAGTTCTTTTCACTTTGATCAAGCAAGCTTTTAGCCTATAATGCCTGGCTTTTTTAGCACAATGAACTGAAATGTTAAGTAGATGTATATGAGAGAGTACAGACAAGAAATAAACCTTCTTGACACCTCCGGACTTGAGTGCTTGGCATTGAGAAAGCATCCCATGAGTTCTCTATCGGAGTATCTGCATTTTTTAGTTCTCTGCTTTTCTTACGAATAAGCATTATCAAGATCAGAAGCAACAGAATTGTCAGCCCTATAACCCCAATGCCAATTCCTGGAATCAGCGTAAGGTGGTAGGTGTGATGAACTTTGTTGATAGGAATGGCATTTAGATGTTGCCTCGGAGCTTGAGCAGAAACAGAACTTGGAGAAGATGTAGAATTTGGAGATGTAGGTGTAGATGATTCAGAGGATGACACTGAAAAGTCATCAGCAGGTTTACTTACTTGAGAAAAGTTTTAAAGCAGTAAGGAAAACGTAAGTGAATTAAATTTAGACCCAATAAACATGCAGTAATTTGAAAAGGCACACTTGAGCTAGTAATTGACAACTGTTAGATGATAATTATACATTTAGTATTAGAATAAACAGTATTGTCATTCTGCCAATAAGATTAAATCATGTAATAACACTCAAATTGTTTCAGAAGCATCAGCAGTCTTTCCATGTCATGGGTTCGCTTAAAGGTGCAGAAGCAATTTTATTTTATAACTCTTTCCAGTGATTTGATTTAGAATTTGTGTAACCCATCATAATTTCATTCCTATGACAAAGCCTGGCATCACTAGGTATGTCTCTGACTGACGAACAATAGTGGTGACTTTCAGTACAAGTTACACACAACCGTGACATTCCTGTTAAGGCTGTAACAGACATCAGCCTAAAAATTCTCAGTTTACTGTCTTTATCTCTCCTAGACTATCCACATAATATACACCTTTCTAGGCAGTTGAACCACCAATGGTCTATGTAGATGCCATTATCTCACATCGAACTTTCACGGGGTTAATGTCAACGGCTATCATTCATACATCTTTCTGTTCTATTTGCTTAACACTTATATTTATCACACTTTTTGTCTACCAAAAAAAAAGCCTTGCAGATAGTTATGATATTAGCCTTTTTCCATTTTAGTGCTAATTGGTCCACATAATGGGGAAAAACATCTCCAATTCATTTCACCGGCTGTAATTTTCATGAATAGCTTTATTCCATCATTTATAACATAAAATCAAATAGTAAGAAAGTCTTGTCATAGCAATCCCGCATTTCATAATAGACATTTCATTGGCGAACACAATGTCTCATACTCCCAAATTTGTAACAAGCTGGTTTAAATCATCTCAAGGAATCATACTGCATACTTGTCATCCAAGCATAACCAATGTAGTTCTAAATGTATAAATAACTGGCTCTACATATGAACAATTAAAGTGTTACTCTCGAAAGATATATGCAGTCAAATCTCAAATTAATCAAACCTGGAAGAACAGTGAGCCCTTGAACACCAAAGAAGCAAGTGGCCATATCAACAGCAGAAAATTTGCCACCTTGGTTTGCAAGTGTCACAAAAACTGCATCGCGACAGACACTTAATGTGACATTATCATCTATTGCTATGAGGTGGTGAAGGTATACAATGCCAGAGTTTAGGCACCTCTTGCAACTATTATCTAATGAAAGGGGCACATTACAAGTTTCAATAACATCACTAAAATTGGGGGACTGCATCATTTCCAACACAGTTGTTCTACCCTGGCATTGATAAGAAACTCGAATTTTTGGTCCCAAACCACAAAAAGCAGTGGCATCAGCTGGAATGCCATATAAGTCGAAGGTTTCTGAAATGGAACTAAGGCAGACTTCAGTGAATGCTGGCGGAACTCCAAGCCTGCCAGTTGCATTTGCAAATCGAGCAATAGAAATCGCAACAAATGCATTAATATAACGGCAGCAATTGCCTCGCTCATTTTGATTTGAGCAAGCAGAAGACGCTAAGGTGAAGTTTGACCAACTAAAGTCCAGGGGACAATCTGCATGATAAAATGAAATGATTACTATGCCATAAACAGACATATTTAATAGGGAAGAAGGACCAAGCTAAATAACAGGAACACAAAGTAAATGAGAAAAATAAAAATAAATAAATAACAGCATGTGTACCAAAACTTTTTGAAAGAGCAATAATAAAGAAGATCTATACGACTCAAAAAACTGTTGGAGAAAGAAATAAGGGAAACTGAAACTTCCCATCAATCCTACCAATATAACCCTTTTAGTTTTTTTTTTCTCAAATATATTTCTATCACCTTAACCATTTAGTCGTAAGCCATCATGGTGGAGACTGCAAAGTGTAAACATTTACACTTCTTATGGGCCCCCTTGATGGTCATGTGTATTCAATCTTCAACAAGTAGCCCCACAATTGAACTTAAGTTTGCATGTTGTCCATACAGTGATAGGATGATTTTGCTCATGACAAGATTGTGCACATTGATCGTCTCCAAACCTTGCATCAATGAAAGCCTCGTGCGCCAGGCTGTCGTTTGAGTAGATCGAACAGTATAATCACTCACCATAAACATGATACGTAGGTAAGAAATGACATGTTCCGTATAACAAGGCTTTAACAACATACTGAATTTGCATCTTCTCCATCTTGTAGTCTTGTTTGCAACAATGTTATGACCATCGATCCCGGTGAAGGATGCGAAAACCTGCTATATAACCACCAATCAAATAACAAGGACAACCTAACAAATAGTAACGAATGATTCCCCAGACCTGGTTCACACTATATATGAAAATCACAGTCCAAGATGACAAGATCAGCATATACCCACTTGAAAATCTTGTCCTGATCCATTACTTCAAGTGATCTACAGTGAACTGTTTTCACTCCAGCATTCGTCCCTGGTCTAACTCAGGAGATGAGAATGGACATGACCAACTTTAAATTTGTCTGTTCATAATTACTGATCGCCATCGAAGATGTCAGGAGTCGAGCAACATATCAAGCAATCTAAATGCGGCAGATACCCTAATCTTCGCTCTCGAGACACAGTGAAAACGAATAATGCGTGCTTACCACCAGAGATAAGATCCCAAAGAAGCAACTGAACCGAAGTTCAAACTCGATCAACCCACAAAAAAGGAGGAACCCCTTTAATCATCCCTCGCATTTCACACGACCAAAAAAGCTCACAATTAACCACGATGAGAAGAAAACAAAAGCAGAGAAGCTTCAGAACTAATGAGCTAAGAGATGCAGCATCATTATAGGCACTGGAAACAAGCCCAGGAGAAAGCAACCAAGCACCATTAATACGCCCCATCTCACATTCGAAAGAGCACAAGAAGGCATCAATGCTGGGAGAACTCACCCCCCGCGATCACTCGAAGGCTGCTGCGGGATCCGAGGGAAGCCAATGCCAGGAACAAGACCAGATCATGGGCGGCCGGCATGAGGAGACGAAAGAGAGCGAAGAGAGCCAGTACACCGAGCGGAGAGCGGCGTCCGCGTGGGGTATGCCCACCCTCGCCACCTTTATCAGCTCCCAACCCTGAGAGCGGCCCGGTCTGGTCACCGGCGAGTGAACCAGAGGAACACGGTCACCTGCTCCGGATTATTTGAGCTAAATAAACGAACCCCTGAGACGCCAGCCCAGAGGTGTACAAACCTGCGGGACCCTCGAGGAACAGCACCGGCTCCTAGGATGCCGGACGCAGACACCGAACAGCCTTTTCGACGATGTGTAGACTTTCTACTGGTGAAACCAACTGGACTCAGACTTGTGGACATTTACACGTTGGCATAACCAGAGGCTTAGTGTTTGGGAAGCGAGAGGGGATGGGCGGGAGGACAAAAGGCTGGCTTCCGGGCTTAGGTATCGCGAGTGGTGGGGAGGAATGGGGAAAAGAACAAGAGGATGTAAAGGGCTTGATAGAGAGGACACGGGCGAGGCGTCGACAAGCGCGGGGCCCGTACCTAATTGGGAAAAGGAAGCTCGTTCGGCCTTTTTGGCAAAAGGAGGCTCGCACGAGCCAAATAGGGCCCGAAACTTTCGCACAGCAATGGGCACGTGTGTCTCTTGATTTAATAATATAAAAACCTAATAATGAGTCAAATTAATCAGATAATATATATAAGATTGAATATTAATGCAATCAAAAAATTTAAGTTTATTAAATTATGAATTAAATCCAATATATTATCTAACATCTTTAATCTATTCGGCTACATATATATTTTTTTGAAAAAGTCACTCATTTAGAATAAATATATGAAACTAAGGTAGAAAATTGAATGACCTTAAGTTTGAGTCAAATCGATTAATATTAATATATATTAAATTTGATAATAATTAAATCCAACTTAAATTTATTATATTTAAGATCAAACCCTATAAACATTATTTGATTTATTATAATTTTATTAATATATAGGTATTTTAATTATTTTTTAAATCTCTAATTTCACCCATAAAGATTTGCTTAATACCTATATACAAGTATTTATGATGTATATAAGAAATCATGTGATTGATATCTCAATATTATTTAATTGCAGTCTGACGGTGGTGCCACCGCCAGACCCTTCGGTTCACTTGATTGGGCTTCAAATTTAGCCCAAACCAACTCTAATTTTGGGCCTAGTTGGCCCCTAACCAGGATATAGGATTATCTCTAAATCCTAATCCTAATTACAAGTGAACTACATAAAACACGAAAAAAAAACATCCTAAGCAAGTTTTCAACCGCAAACGTCGAGTCTTGTTCCGGCGAGCTTTCCGACGAACTTCTTCCGACGGACTCCCAGTAAGCTCCCGAACTTGTGATGACTTTAACGAGTAGCCGAGCCTTCTCGGTGATCTTCGTGAACCTCCAACGACCTCTTCAGCGAACTTCCGAAAATTCCAACAGGTTCCCGATTTCTTCTCGGTTGGTTCCGGCAGCATCTCCGACGATTCTTCAGACTCTTAAACGTCCATCGAACTTGACTCCGGTATTCTTGCTTTGTGTTTTCTGGTTATCGTAGTTAATCCTACACACTTAACTCAATAATATGGATTATATCAATTAACCCATCAATTGATTGTTATCAAAATCCGAGATTCAACGATAAGTTACTCGAGAGGGACATCGAGATAACCGGATAGATTTGTGTACTATATACACATTCATATGATAAAGGCGATTGATATTTTTAATTATATATATCATTATCATCCAAGTGTTACCCATCGTGTTATCGCATGTCCCATAGATATGATGCAGTAGTACTCTATTAAGATGCATGTAATCATCACATCAAGATGTATATACAAGTCTAATTATTTACGTATGCTTTCCTCCTCACACATATATATATATATATATGTATATATATATACATATATATATACATATATATATATATATATGTATATATATATACATATATATATACATATATATATATATATGTATATATATATACATATATATATACATATATATATATATATATATATATATATGTATATATATATATATATATATATGTATATATATATATGTATGTATATATATATATATATGTATGTATATATATATGTATGTATATATACATACATATATATATATATATATACATATATATATATATATATATATATATATATATATATATATATGTATATATATATGTATATATATATATGTATATGTATATATATATGTATATATATATATATATGTATGTATATATATATGTATGTATATATATATGTATATATATATATGTATGTATATATATATATGTATGTATATATGTATATATGTATACATATATATATACATATATATATATATATATATATATATATATATATATGTATATATATATATATATGTATATATATATATATATATATGTATATATATATATATATGTATATATATATATATATGTATATATATATGTATATATATATATGTATGTATATATATATGTATGTATATATATATGTATGTATATATACATACATATATATATATATATATGTATATATATATGTATATATATATATATATATGTATGTATATATATATGTATATATATATATGTATGTATATATATATGTATGTATATATATATATGTATATATATATGTATATATGTATATATACATATGTATATACATATATACATACATATATGTATATATGTATATACATATATATATACATACATATATATATATGTATATACATATATATATACATATATATATATATATGTATATATATGTATATATATATATATATGTATATATATAATATATATATATGTGTGAACGTTGTATAGTGACGTCAAAGGTCTACTCTGATGTGAACTCATGTGAATATTATATATATATATATATATATATATATATATATATATATATATATATACATGTGAACGTTGTATGAACCTCAGTCAAAGGTCTCCTCTAAGGTGTCTTGAGATACTCGAAGTGACTTCAATATAAACTCAAGATGGCTCTGATGTGGACTCGATGTGGTTTCGAGATACATTTTTTATGAATCCGTGGTGGACTAGTGATGGCTTTAAGGTAAAGGTTTGAGGACTTTTTACCTAAAGATCAACTTGGAGAGAGGTTTCTCAATCTGATTTCTCCGATGCTCAAATTAATCTAAAATTTCTTAATGGTATGAGATGTCCTCGAAAAGGATATCTAGATGCAAAGAGTTCGACTTTTATAATTGATCGATCGAGGAGGACTAACCTCAATATTCTCTCTATTTTATTTATAATGATGATAAAAGGGGACAAGTCTAAGAGACCTCTTCTAAACTATTATCTATAGAGCCAATATGTTATAATCATCTCACGATCAATGATCGGAGAGATTAGTTGACAAATGGGGATTAACTATCCAAATATTTCCTATCACTATCATAAATTTAAAATCCACGATAAAATTCAGCATTTCACCTATATAAACTCATAAACGTTGATTCAATTGACCCTTTGGAAAATAGTATTATTCAGATGCATTGGAACATTGAAGATCCGTGCCTTATACGGACCGTCATCTAACTTGATAACATTCTTCAAGTCTCCATTCATGGTCAACCAAAACCTCGCCGATTACAGTCAGACTTGCTGATATCTAGATGTTATACCAAGTGTTGAATCCTCGCCGCGTCGCGGACTTTAGTTCCGGTCGGGTCGAACCCAATCGTGTCAAACTTGAAGCCCGCACCCGTATTGACTCGTTCTCGCCCGCCGTCGTCGTGCTATAAATATCTTCGGCGGCCGGTGAGTCGAAAACTGAACCCCTTCCCATCACAGAGGCCGTAGAAGCAAACGAAGAAGCCTGAGATGAGCAGCAGATCCGCCTCCACGCTTCCCTCTTTCCTCCTCCTCCTTCTCTTCTTCCTCGCCTCGCCTATTCTCTCCTCCGCGGCCAAGGTCTTATTTCTCTCTCTCTCTCTCTCTCTCTCTATTTCTATTTCTTTAGGCCAGTCATTTCATCGTTTCCATGACCGATCCATTCTGTTGTTAGCTGGGAGAGGCATGCTTGGCCGACGGGGACTGCGACGCCGGGCTGCGATGCGACGGTTGCGGCGATCAGCAGGGCGCGTGCGTGCGCATTCAGCCGTACGATCCGAGATCGAAGGTCTGCGTTCGTCGTCCTCTGTTGTTTCGATCTTGAGTTTTGAGGTTTTGAGTGGTTGGTATGGGGGCTAATTTGGGATCGGATGTGCGCAGGGGAAGGATCTGCCGTTCAACAAGTACTCGTGGCTGACGACGCACAACTCGTACGCCATGACGGGGGCGAGCTCCGCCACCGGTGCTTCCCTTTTGACCTTCACCAACCAGCTGGACAACGTCACCTCCCAGCTCAATGTACGCTTCGCTCCCTCTTCACCTTCGTTTCTCTCTCTCTGTCTCTCACGCGCATGTTTCATTGCGCCTTTGCTTTCGCATTGTTACCTCGCTGATATGTACGCGTCACCGGCGGTGTTGGGACCCAAAATAGAGGGGTTCGGTAGTTCGAGCCGCGGATAGCTTGCAACTCGGTATTCTAGAACGTTCCTGGAACGAGGTTTCGCGACGATTGTTCGAGCCATGTAGGTCGCGGGGTTCACAAACATGATATAGCAACGTGGCTTTCTTGGAATGGCGGGTAAGCGGTCAAGCTGTTCCCACTTAAGTCGCGATATAGTCGCAACATGGTGAGTTGGCTATTATCGAGGGTCGAGCAGGCGTGAGGGTGCGACCTTCTACGTGCTTTACCACGCATCCTTCGTGTCTTAAGTCGTCAGTAAGTCAAATAGCCGAAAGTTTGGAACAGTCGGTGGGTTGTTGGCGAGAGCAAAACCTCACCTACACGTTTTATGCCCTTCACTATTACCCGGTCGCTTATCTGCCTTGTGATTGCGGGCTAAGACGGGTTCACTGGGACCCACTTGCGAGGCTTAGTGGGGGATGACATAAGGTCAGGAAAAATATTCTAGACACAGAGAGAGAGAGAGAGAGAGAGAGGTGGCTCGCTGCCTTTTTTTGACGCGGGAAGGGACAAGTCGAACAAACTCGTTCCAAGCTCTAGAAAAACAAAGATTATTCTGTCATCTATAGGTTGCTTGTTCTGCTTTGTGTTGAAATTTTGTATTATTATACAGATTGATTTGGTTATTTCAAACCACCCCATGCGAGAATGACATTTATATGCCAAGACAGGGAGTTGGCAGACTGTGCGGATCAGAAAAATTAGCTGACAAATGAGATCGTAGTACATAATGTATGATAAGTTAAATCGGTCATGATGTTGTGTCATCGAATTGTCACATGTTCAATCAGCCATGGAGCTAGTCTCGAGAGGTGGCTATATATTAATACAAAAATGACTTCAAATATTAATCATGGACCGATTCTGCATATCATTCGATACCGCATTTTATATGTTTATGGTACTAATTATTTTTTGTCATTGACATTGTTTGGAGAACTAAGCTTTTAGATTATTTAGACATTAATTCGTTGACCAACTTGTTTATTAGTCAAGATAATATTATGTGTCATGTATTCAAAATTCCTTTTGAAAAATACGATTTAATAGTTACATAATATATACTTGTTTATATTCTTCTGTTTAATAAGAGAAGTAGCATGCGTTATTATTAAGGTTATTTCTTCAGCATTAGTAGTAAGACTTTCAAAACACAATTTCTGTGCCATGCAACGTCAGATGCAATTATAGCACGCCAGCTCGAGTAGCTTGCTTAGGTTCTTGTCCTTTGTGTGGGCCACCATTTTTAGATGCAACACTTTTTTCATAGTTTAGATGCAACTTTGATTTGGAACACATCAAACTTCACAAATTTTGGACCCATCAAAATATATTAATGGTTAAGGATGCTTAAAAGTTGTCGTGCCTGGGATCGTATTCCTTACCCAAAGCACAAAGATGTTAATGATGCCACTGTTTTTTTTTTAATTAGTCATTAACTCGTCTCATGGCATATTAGAACAGATAATTGGACTTGTATAGCAACACCATGGTTAATTCCGTCTTGCTCTTCAAATTACTGCATGGTTATCTCATGTGGTCAACGAGTTTTGAGCCATGACAACTCGGATTTCATCCCTCTCTGAGTTTATCTGTGAGTGTATATGAAATGGTACAGAACACAAATCTACTGAAAGAGTGAAGATAGCTGACTTTGTTCTTTTACCTTTTATCCGAAGGTAGCTTTCAAGATGCAATCTTAAGAATCACATTGGGCTAATAATGCATTTGCTGAATCATTTTTGTTAGTTGCAACCAGTGACTAAAATTACAGGGGGTGTCCTTTTGAGGGAACACAGTACTTATATTATAGATCACGCATATAGTGGCCATACATGTGCACTTTCATTTTGTTCTTATATGCACTTGCGTAAAAGAAATATTTGAATCTGATTGCAGAATGGTGTCCGAGGTTTGATGCTGGATATGTACGACTTTGAAAATGACATCTGGCTTTGCCACTCCACTGGAGGCCAATGCTATAACTACACTGCTTTTGTAAGTCTTAAGAGAACTGGTTTTCCTTGAGATCTCCTAGTTAACTTCTAATTCTAAATGGCTGTTGATCAGCAACCTGCCATCAATGTTCTCAAAGAAATCGAGACGTTCCTAGCAGCAAACCCTTCGGAAGTCATTACCATATTCGTTGAAGACTACGTCAAATCCACCAATGGCCTCAGCAAGGTGTTCAATGCTTCAGGTCTCATGAAGTATTGGTTTCCGGTGGACCAGATGCCCAGTAATGGCAGTGACTGGCCTTTGCTAAGTAACATGATCAACAAGAATCAGCGTCTTCTGGTCTTCACATCTATAGCTTCCAAGGAGGCTTCTGAGGGCATTGCATACGAGTGGAATTATGTGGTAGAAAATCAATGTAAGAAGAGACTATGCTTTGACTCCCTGGTATTGAGTAGTCAGTCATCTTTGCATCTGATTGTGCTTATCTCTCAATTCGTATTATGAGTTGCAGATGGTGATCAAGGAATGAATCCGGGCTCATGCCCCAGTCGAGCAGAGTCATCACTCATGAGCACCACGTCCAAATCTCTTGTACTGATGAACTATTTTCGAACGGTTCCGAGTACAGCTAATGCTTGCACTGATAACTCTGACTCACTTCTTAGCATGCTTCAAACTTGCCATGATTTGTCAGCCAACCGCTGGGCCAACTTTGTAGCTGTTGATTTCTACATGGTACTATATACTTTTCTGTTTTGTTTTCCAGTTTACACAGTACTCGGGATTTCAATCTAATTCAATTGCTTCATTCATGATGCAGAAAGGTGATGCACCTGAAGCTGCAGATGTAGCGAATGGCCATATGGTTTGTGGTTGTGATAATATTGCCTACTGCAAGGTGAGTATAAGTTATTCTGTTTGATAATCAATTGCAAGTACATATCATGGCACTATTAAGGATCACACGATTTATCTCTTTCGACTAATACTTTTTAAGTTTACGAAGAGCATAAAAGGTGCAATAGGGATTGTGTACGAACACACATTGCATAGGTCCATTTGGTTATTCCATGATCACAGATTCAATCTTCCTTCATTCCTAGTACAGTATGACTGACTTTTTTTGAATACTCTCATGCGAACACTAAACAAACCCATCAGTTTGTATGAACATTCATGACTCGACAAAAGTTGATTTAACATCGATGGTCATCAAATCATGTTAGCCAAATGGGAATACCTAATTTTTCTGATGGTGTCAAGGACCCAAATCTTACCATCTATTTATAAGAGTCTAAGAATAGGTTTTCTTGACTAAGTCTGTGTTCGTCAGCATTTGGAGAAAGACCTTGTGCGACTATGCATTCCATTTTGGTGAGAAAATTTCAGGAGATGCAAATTTGTGCTTGAAATTCTAGATGAAAAACCTTTAGATATCAGGATCTAAAAATAGAAATGTGAAGCATTGAGTTACGTCTCTAATTAGTCATTCAGTACTTAAAGAATGATACACAGGACTTCTGTACCTCTATATTTAGCCATCTTGTCAGCGTTTATGCACTTCTCCGTAGGTATGATTTCTTGTGTGCCATCAGAGAAAACCATAATCGTCTACTTATCTTTCTAAAAACATGACTATTGTATATATGCTCCTGCAAATTATAGGAATCCCCTTTAATACATTATGGTACATTAGGATCCCAGTGAACCTTAACTATTCCTTAATGGTATGTCATCCAAGGCCCAAAATGGTGTTTCTAAAGTTCGCATAGTTATATAGGACATTTGCATTTTTAAAAGATCCAATAGGATGATACTACGCTATCTTGCAGGACACACCAGAAATTTTCCTTTGAAGTAATTAACAGAATGTATAGTCTCCATTCTAACTTGTTGATGGGCTGCTCATCATGACAGGCTAATGCCACATTTGGCACTTGTGATGCGCCTCCAAAGCCGTCACCAGCAACGCCTACCTCAGTTCCGACATCTGATGCCTCCATTGTCGGAAGATTCTCTACGGTGATACCAATCACTGTAATCTTGCTACTGGGGATTATTTCACTTTGATCAATTTGCCATATGAGTTCATTCCTGTTTGTATGAATTGGTGGCCAATTTATTTTATGGGTGATTTATTTTGTTAATTATGTATTATTTTAGTTTCTCGCCTTCGAGTGTTCTTGTGTAGGATTTTATTGTGTTAGAGTTACGTTGGTGAAGGATTTGGTTGTACAAACGAAGGAATAAATTTTCATCCATATCGAAAGGCTTTTGTAAGCTGTTTATTCGCTTCGATCTATATTTATAGAAGTTGATTATATGGTGTTATTTTCGAGACTTCTTGTTGTTTCATTACTTATAATCAACTTCGTTTAATCTAAATCATTGATTAAAATGCTTATGCTTAAATTGATAATAATATATTCATCAAACCTTCATCTTGTCCACTTTGATGTGGGACTAATCAGGGGTGTTACACTTTTGAATGCTCCATATAAATTTTCTCCTCTAAATTATTATAAATAAAAATTGTCTTCATATCTAATTGCTCAAACTCAAGTCTAGGTTAGTAGTAATACCAAGAATAACACTAATAGAAGACGAGAAAAAATCTCTTTAAAATCAATATAATTTTTTTAATCAAAGACTTTCACAACTATTATATCTTTGTACTTTGGTTAAGAACAATGTTTTCGAGTTTTCAACCAAAAAACTCAATAACATTAGTTAAAGTTTTGATGGAATAAATTTTTTTCTATTTCAATTGAAATCAATGGATAAGATCACAATCAAAATTAAAGATTCTGATTTCTAATTAAAAAAAAAAATCAAAATCGACGTTTTTGAATATGTGATCACCCACCATTCCCCAACATATTCGAGACACGTTGGAAAATAATTCCTTTACTTGAGTGTCTCCCGTTGAACGGCTTGGAATAATTGAGGACGTAATTTATTGTAATATTATCTACTCCATTTTATTTTATTTTATTGCTAGACACAAATAAGTAAGATATTTATTTTAATGTGATATAGAGCTGCTTTCTGCAACAAATTAACCAGTCAAAGAATACAAATGCATGGACGGAAGGAGTTCGATTCGTGTGGAATCGAGACGTCCATTTCCGTCGGCTTATAAACTAAGATTCCTCGA